>NW_026968891.1:0-64195 GCF_028390025.1 Pseudophryne corroboree | reverse complement strand
TTCCATATCTGTTTCAGCTCGTCGGGGACTGTAGCTCCGCCAGTGGTCGGCCGACGCGGAATCCAGAAGAAGTGTGGAGTTGCTACCCTATACAGGCCAGGCTCTCTTTGGGGAAGCCCTAGAGGCGTGGATTTCTACCGCTATAGCGGGTAAGTCTCTGTATCTTACCTCAGCAGCTCCTGCTCCGAAGAGATTCTCCTCAGCTACGCAGCAGTCCTTTCGGCCCAACAAGACCAGAAGGCCAAGTCATCCAATACCTTCTTCAGGTCGAGGTAAGGTTAAGTCCAAGAAACCTGCCGCTGAAGGTTCCCAATAACAAAAGCCTGCATCAGGTACCCCTAAGTCCTCTGCATGATGGTGGACGGGAGGGCCCGGAGGTGGGGCCGGTGGGAGCGAGACTCAGTTCAGTCAGGTCTGGGTCTCGTCCGGCCTGGATCCCTGGGTGGTAGATATTGTCTCTCAGGGATACAGGCTGGAATTTCAAAGTCTCCCTCCTCATCGTTTTTTCAGGTCGGGCTTACCAACTCTGTTGCAGGACAGCACAGTGCTACAGGACGCTGTCCAAAAGCTGGTGGAGGCACAAGTCATTGTGCCGGTACCACCGCACATGTTGACAAAGGGTTACTATTCAAACCTTTTCGTGGTACCGAAACCGGATGGTTCGGTCAGGCCTATCCTGAATCTAAAATCGTTGAACCCCTTTCTAAAGGAGTTCAAGTTCAAGATGGAGTCTCTCAGGGCGGCGATAGCAGGTCTGGAAGAGGGGTATTCCTGGTATCCCTGGATATCAAGGATGTGTACCTTCACACTCCGATCTGGCTGCCGCATCAGGCTTATCTCTGATTCACATTTCTGGACTGTCATTTTCAGTTCCAGGCTCTGCCATTGGGCCTCTCCACAGCACCGAGGGTGTTTACCAAGGTGATGGCGGAGATGATGATGCTACTCCGAAAACAGGGTGTAAACATCATTCCTTATCTGGACGATCTCCTGATAAGGGCATCGTCCAGGGAAAGGTTGCTCCAATCCATTGTTCTCTCAACACGGCTGCTTCAGAGTCACGGTTGGATTCAGAATTTTCCAAAGTCACATTTGAAACCGAGATTGTCGTTTCTGGGAATGATCCTGGATATGGAAGTACAGTGGCTGTTCCTTCCATGGGACAAGGCGTTGGTGATCCAATCCATGGTCCAGGATGTCTTGAAGCCACCCCGGGTGTCGGTTCATCAATGCATTTGCCTATTGGGAAAAATGGTGGCCTCCTACGAGGCTCTGCAGTACGGGAGGTTTCATGCTCGGACCTTCCAACTGACCTCCTGGACAAGTGGTCGGGATCTCACCTCCACATGCATCAGAGAATACATCTGTCGCCAAGGGCGAGGATTTCACTCCTATGGTGGCTCCTATTGCCTCACAAGCTGGAGGGCCGAAGGTTCGGGATTCAGGACTGGGTCCTGCTAATGACGGATGCGAGCCTCCGGGGCTGGGCAGCAGTCATTTAAGGGGTGACCTTCCAGGGAAGATAGTCAAGCCTGGAAGTCGGCCTGCCCATCAACATTCTGGAACTAAGAGCCGTCTACAACGGTCTTCTTCAGGCGGCCCCTCCTCTAAGAAACAGGGACATTCAAGTACAGTCGGACAACGTAACAACAGTGGCTTACATAAACCGACAGGGCGGAACGAAGAGCAGGGCGGCGATGTCGGAGGTCACAAGAATACTCCTCTGGACGGAAAAGCACGCGTTGGCGCTGTCAGCCATCTTCATTCCGGGAATAGACAACTGGGAAGCAGACTTCCTCAGCAGACACGATCTCCATCCGGGAGAGTGGGGCCTCCATCCGGAGGTGTTCAGGGAGGTAACAGATCTTTGGGGTCTACCCCAAGTAGACATGATGGCCTCTCGTCTCAACAAGAAGCTTCGGCGTTATTGCTCCAGGCCGATCTCAGGCAGTGGCGGTGGACATTACAGGGGAGCTCTCCTGAGTTTCTCTGAAAAATAATTTTGTTAGGTTTTTTATTTTCAGGGAGCACTACTGGCAACAAGCTCCCTGCATCGTGGGACTGAGGAGAGAGAAGCAGACCTACTTAAGTGATAGGCTCTGCTTCTTAGGCTACTGGACACCATTAGCTACAGAGGGAGTCGGAACGCAGGTCTCACCCCGCAATTCGTCCCAGAGCCGCGCCGCCGTCCTCCTCGCAGAGCTGGAAGATAGAAGCCGGGTGAGTATAAGAAGAAAAGAAGACTTCAGGGGGGGCAGCAATAAACCTCTAGGGCTGCAGACATACATATATAGGATACAGAGGCACTATATATCATAACCCCCGCCAGTATGGTAAAAATGAGCGGGACCGAAGCCCGCCGGTGAGGGGGCGGAGCTTGGTCTCTCAGCACGGAAAGCGCCATTTTCTCATTTTCTCCACAGCTTGGAGCTGGCTCCCCGAACTCTCCCCTGCTGAAGACACAGGGCAAAACAGAGGGGGGGGGGGGGCACTTATTAGCAGCAGTGAGTGTATATAATGTGTTTATATTTATATTAAGCGCTGTTGTATCTGGGAAGTCTATTTCCGGTGTCAGTGGCGCTGGGTGTGTGCTGGCATACTCTCTCTCTCTGTCTCTCCAAAGGGCCTTATTGGGGATCTGTCTCCATAAAAATATCCCTGTGTATGTGGGGTGGTGTCGGTACGTGTGTGTCGGCATGTCTGAAGCGGAAGGCTCATCTAAGGAGGAGGTGGAGCGGATGATTGTGGTGTCTCCGTCGGCAACGCCGACACCTGATTGATCGGACATGTGGAATGTTTTAAATTCAAATGTAAATTCATTACATAAGGGATTGGACAAAGCAGAGTCCAAGGAGGTGACTGTGTCACAGGGCCCTTCAGGGTCTCAAAAACGTCCCCTGTCCCAAATAGTAGACACTGATACCGACACGGATTCTGACTCCAGTGTCGACTATAATGATGCAAGGTTACGCCCAAGGGTGGCAAAAAGTATTCATTATTTGATTATTGCAATAAATGATGTTTTGCATATCACAGATGACTCCTCTGTCCCTGACACGAGGCTACACAGGTTTAAGGTAAAGAAACCTGAGGTAACGTTTCCCCCATATTATTTGAAAATGCTGGGGAAACTTCAGACAAAAAACTGCAGTTTCCCAAAAGATTTATTATGGCGTATCCTTTCCCCTCAAAGGACAGGTTACGGTGGGAATCATCACCCACGATCGACAAGGCCTTAACACGCTTGTCCAAAAAGGTAGCCCTACCGTCCCCGGACACGGCGACACCAAAAGGTCCGGCGGATCGCAGGCAGGAAACTACCTTAACATCAATTTATACATAAGGGGGCTTTGCTCGGACCGGCAATAGCATCGGCTTGGGTTTGTAGCGCGGTAGCAGCTTGGACAGATATCTTGTCAGCTGATATTGATACCCTAGATAGGGATACCATTTTATTGACCTTAGGTCACATCAAAGACGCAGTCTTATATATGCTGTGGACCCGCCAATGAACGGGTGATGCCTACTCAAGGAGGCATATGGAAATTTTGCCTTACATGGGTGAGCTTTTAATTGGGGAAGGTCTCGCGGACCTGGTTTCAACAGCTACCGCGGGTAAATCTACCTTTTTTGCCTTATGTTCCCCCACAGCAAAAGAAAACGCTGCAGTATCAGATGCAGTCCTCTCGGTCTCATAAGTCCAGAAGAGGTCGGGGCTCTTCCTTCCTCGCCAGAGGTAAGGGTAGAGGGAAAAAGAATGCCTGCTACGGCCAGTTCCCGGGAACAGAAGTCCCTCCCTGCTTCTACTAAATCCACCGCATGACGCTGGGGCTCCACTGAGGGAGTCCTCTCCGGTGGGGGCTTGTCTTAGACTCTTCAGCCACGTCTGGGTTCAGTCGGATGTGGGTCCTTGGGCGATGGAAATTGCGTCCCATGGTTACAAGCTGGAATTCATAGACGTGCCTCCCCGACGATTCTTCAAATCGGCTTTACCAAAGTATCCCCCAGAGAGGGAGATAGTGTGGGCTGCAATTCGAAAGCTATGTCTACAGCAAGTGTTTATCAAGGTTCCCTTAATGCAGCAAGGAAAAGGGTACTATTCAACCCTATTTGGGGCAACCGAAACCGGATGGCTCGGTCAGACCCATGCTCAATTTAAAATCCCTGAACCTGTACTTAACAGGGTTCAAGTTCAAGAGGGAATCGATCAGGGCAGTGATCTAAAGCCTGGAAGGGGGGGATTTTATGGTGTCACTAGACATAAAGGATGCATACCTTCATGTCTCCATTTATCCTCCTCATCAAGCGTACCTGAGGTTCGCTGTACAGGCCTGTCATTTCCAATTTCAGATGTTGCCGTTCGGGCTTTCCACGGCCCCAAGGGTTTTCACCAAGGTAATGGCGGAAGTGATGGTACTCCGGCGCAGGCAAGGAGTCACAATTATCCCGTACTTGGATGATCTCCTGATACAAGCGAGATCAAAGGAACAGTTGCAGAAAAGCGTGTCGTTCTCCCTGAGAGCGCTGCAGCAACATGGCTGGATTCTAAATCTACCAAAGTCATAGTTGGTTTCAACAACTTAGCTGTTTTTCTTAGGCACGATTCTGGACACAGAACAGGAGAGGGTTTTTCTCCCAATGGAAAAAGCCCAGGAACTCCAGAACAGGGTCAGAGACCTGTTAAAAAAAAAAAAAAAAAAGAGTGTCAGTCCATCAGTGCACTCGAGTACTGGAGAAAATGGTGGCGACCTACGAGGCCACCCCCTTCGGCAGGTTTCAGGCGAGGACTTTTCAGTGGGACCTTCTGGACAAGTGGTCCGGGTCTCACCTTCCAGTACATCAGAAGATGACCCTGTCCCCCAGGGCCAGGGTGTCTGTCCTGGGACGACTGCAGAGTGCTCATCTTCTAGAAGGTCGCACGTTCGGCATTCAGGACTAGGTCCTGGCGACCACGGACGCGAGCATCCGAGGATGGGGAGCAGTCACACAAGGAAGGTATTTTCAGGGACGGTGGTCAAGCCAGGAGGCTTGCCTACACATATACATACTGGAATTAAGGGCCAGTTACAAAGGCCTACGACAAGCGGAGAGTCTTCTTCGCGACCTACCGGTTCTGATTCAATCAGACAACGTCACAGCTGTGGCTCATGTAAACCGCCTAGGCGGTACAAAGAACAGAGTGGCAATGGCGGAAGCCACCAGGATTCTGCGGTGGGCACAAAATCACGTTAACGCTCTGTCAGCAATATTCATTCCGGGGGTGGACAACTGGGAAGCAGTCTTCCTCAGCAGACACGATCTCCATCCAGGAGAGTGGGGACTTCATCAAGAAGTTTTTGCAGAGATAACAAGTCGTTGGGAGCTTCCTCAAATAGACATGATGGCATCACGCCTCAACAAGAAGCTTTGGAGGTATTGCGCCAGGTCAAGGGACCTTCAGGCAGTGGCGGTGGACGCCCTGGTGACACCATGGGTGTTTCAGTCGGTCTATGTGTTTCTTCCTCCTTCCTTTCATCTCAAAAATATTGGGAATCATTAGACGGAAAAGAGTACTGACAATACTCATTGTTTTAGATTGGCTTCGAAGGGCCTGGTATTCAGATCTTCAGGGGATGCCCACAGAAGATCCATGGCCTCTTCCTCTCAGAGAGGACCTGTTGCAGTAGGGGCCCTGCGTGTTTCAAGACTTACCGCGGTTACGTTCGACGGCATGACGGTTGAACACCGAATCCTAGCGGAGAAGGGTATTCTGGAAGAAGTCATCCCTACTCTGATAAAAGCTAGGAAGGAAGTGACGGTGAAACGTTATCACCATATCTGGAGAAAGTTTGTATCTTGGTGTGAAGCCAAGAATGCTCCTACGGAAGGTTTCCACTTGGGCCGTTTTCTCCACTTTTAACAGACAGGAGTGGATATGGGCCTAAAGTTAGGCTCCATTGAGGTACAGATTTCGGACCTGTATATATTCTTCCAGAAGGAATTGGCTTCTATCCCGGAAGTCCAAACTTTTATAAGGGGAGTGCTACACATCCAGCCTCCTTTTGTGCCCCCGGTGGCACCATAGGACCTTAACGTAGTGTTACAGTTCCTTAAATCGCACTGGTTTGAGCCTTTTCAAACTGTTGAATTGAAATTTCTCACTTGGAAAGTGGTCATGTTAGTGGCCTTGGCATCTGCAAGGCGGGTGTCCGAATTGGCGGCTGTGTCTCACAAGAGCCCCTATCTGATTTTCCAGGTGGATAGAGAGGAATGGAGGACTCGTCCTCAATTTCTCCCTAAGGTGGTTTCGTCTTTTCACATGAACCAACCTATTGGGGTGCCTGTGGCTACGGGGGACTTGGAGGACTCCAAGTCCCTGGATGTAGTCAGGGCCTTAAAAATTTCTGTAGCCAGGACGGCTAGGGTTAGGAAAACAGAGGTTCTGTTTATCCTGTATGCAGCCAAAAAAGTTGGCGCTCCTGCTTCTAAGCGGACTATTGCTCGCTGGATCTGTAAATTGATTCAGCGGGTTCATTATACGGCTGGATTGCCGTTATCGAATTTGGTAAAGGCCCATTCCACTTGGAAGGTGGGCTCTTCTGGGGCGGCTGCCCGAGGCGTCTCGGCATTACAGCTTTGCCGAGCAGCTACTTGGTCGGGTTCAAACACTTTTGCAAAATTCTACAAGTTTGATACCCTGGCTGATGAGGACCTTGCGTTGGCTCAGTCGGTGCTACAGAGTCATCCGCACTCTCCCGCCCGGTTGGGAGCTTTGGTATAATCCCCATGGTCCTTACGGAGTTCCCAGCATCCTATAGGACGTAAGGGAATATAAGATTTTGAACCTACCGGTAAATCTTTTTCTCCTTGTCCATAGAGGATGCTGGGCGCCCGTCCCAGTGCGGACTAATCTGCAAAACTTGTATATAGTTGTTGCTTACATAAGGGTTATGTTACAGTTGGAATCGGTCTTTGACTGATACTGTTTTTTGTTCATACTGTTAACTGGTTGCGTATATTCCAGGTTATATGGTATAATTGGTGTGGGCTGGTATGAATCTTGCCCTTAGATTAACAAAATCCTTTCCTCATATTGTCCATCTCCTCTGGGCACAGTTCTCTAACTGAGGTCTGGAGGAGGGGCATAGAGGGAGGAGCCAGTGCACACCCATACTAAAAGTTCTTTTGTAGTGCCCATGTCTCCTGCGGAGCCCGTCTATACCCCATGGTCCTTACGGAGGCCCCAGCATCCTCTACGGACTAGGAGAAAAAGATTTACCGGTAGGTTCAAAATCTTATTTTCTCGTAGTCCGTAGAGGATGCTGGGCGCCCGCCCAGCGCTTCGTTTTCCTGTTTATGTTATTTGGTTCAGTACCACTTTGTTTAGTTGCGTACTGCATAGTTACTGGGTAAGTAAGGTTTCAGCCGTTTGCTGATTAGTTCAAGCTAGTTGACTTGACGTGCCTTGTATGTGTGAGCTGGTATGAATCTCACCACTAAGTCCTTCTCTCGAAGTATGTCGTCTCCTCGGACTGAGTCTGGTAGGAGGGGCATAGAGGGAGGAGCCAGCCCACACTCTTAAACTCTTAAAGTGCCAATGGCTCCTGGTGGACCCGTCTATACCCCATGGTACTAATGTACAGTGCCCACATAGGGCCATGTGATTTGCAGTAAGCACATTAGCACTACAAGGACCAACATGCCTTCCAAGTGCTGCTCCCATTCAATGCCTACTCACACATGCAAACAAACACTGGTAGCAGCTCAATCACTCTAGATATACTTATGAGGTGCTAGAGGAGATCTTAGGGGTGGCTCTCAGGTAAGCTAGCCCCAAATCTAGATGTATTTTTGTATGAGCCTTTATCATGAGGACTCATTGTAGACAAAGCACATGGCCCTATGTAGGCACCGCTATCATGTAGTGTAGGACTGCTGATATCAGAGAAGCCGTGATGTGGCTCAGCAGCTTCCCATGTATTTGCAAATTCATGTAAGAAATATCTCTGAAATTCTATTACCAGATAGGTTCAAGTATTGTTACAGATATTACTCAGTGTGCTGGTGGATACCAAGAAGGTGTGTGTGGGGGGGGGGGGGACACTCCCCTCCCCTTTATGTTTGCTGTGACCCCTCCCCCTTTTCTAGCACCTGATAAGCATCTCCAGAGTGCTTGAGCTGCTACCACTGTTTGCATGTGATTAATGAACATTAGGGGCCACGTGTAATGAAGTCCGGGTTGGGCGGAGGTGCGAGTTCCTGTCAAAACAAAGATTTTTTTTAAAGTTACAATCATTTACAAGGCAAAACCTTGCCTTGTAAATGATTGGAACTTTAAAAAAACGTCCAAGTTTGGCCTGGAAACGGCACCTCCGGCCAACTCAGACGTACATCCAGCCCTTGGAGTCAAGGGGGTTCAGCAGAGGAGACTTAGGGGGTAATTCTGAGTTGATCGCAGCAGGACCTTTGTTAGCAGTTGGGCAAAACCATGTGCACTGCAGGGGAGGCAGATATAACATGTGCAGAGAGAGTTAGATTTGGGTGGGGTGAGTTCAATCCATACATGCCGACATCCTGGCTGCTCTCTCCAGGAGAGAGCAGCCAGGTCGGCTCAGCAGGGGGGCGGGGCGGGGTTATGACACGGATAGGGGGCGGGGCGAAGGCAAAACAGGGGTGGACGGAGGCGGAACAGGGGAGGGGTTATCACGGCACTTCATTTAAGCCACGCCCACTGCTATGTAATGCCGCGATTACCGGCATTATACTGCAGGGGGCGTTGCTACGATGACGCGATTCAGCAAGAATCGCGTCATCGACTGCCCGGACCGCCCACTTTACTCACTAAGTGGGCGGCCGGGCAGGGGGGACCCTAAAAAATCGGGAGACTTGCCTGCTCTTCCGGGGGGGCGGGAGGGTCACCCGATTTTCGGGAGCCTCCCGCCCATTCCGGGAGAGTAGGCAAGTATGGTTCAATCTGCAATCTAAATTGCAGTGTACAAATAAAGCAGCCAGTATTTACCCTGCACAGAAACAATATAACCCACCCAAATCTAACTCTCTCTGCAAATGTTATATCTGCCCCTCCTGCAGTGCACATGGGCCCTCATTCAGAGTTGTTCGCTCGCAAGCTGCTTTTAGCAGCTTTACACACGCTAAGCCGCCGCCTACTGGGAGTGAATCTTAGCTTCTTAAAATTGCGAACAAAAGATTTGCAATATAGCGAAAAGACATCTCTGTGCAGTTTCTGAGTAGCTCGAGACTTACTCGGCATCTGCGATCAGTTCAGTGCTTGTCGTTCCTGGTTTGACGTCATAAACACACCCAGCGTTCGCCCAGACACTCCTCCGTTTCTCCAGCCACTCCCGCGTTTTTCCCAGAAACGGTAGCGTTTTTTCGCACACACCCATAAAACGGCCAGTTTCCGCCCAGAAACACCCACTTCCTGTCAATCACATTACGATCACCAGAACGAAGAAAAAACCGTGAGTAAAAAACCTAACTGCATAGCAAATTTACTTTGCGCAGTCGCACTGCGGACATTGCGCATGCACACTAAGCGGAAAATCGCGATGCGAAAAAATTTACAGTGCGAACAACTCGGAATGACCCCCCTGGTTTTGCCCTACTGCTAAAAAATTTCCTGCTGCGATCAACTTGGAATTACCCCCTTAGTCCCAATCATTTACAAGGCAAAACCATGCCTTGTAAATGATTGGAACTTTTAAAAAAACTTCCAAAGTTCGGCCTGGAAACGGCACCTCTGGCCAACTCAGACGTACATTCGGCCCTTGGAGTCAAGGGGGTTCAGCAGAGGAGACTTCAATTTAGTGTAGTCACTTGCGCTGAACCAAAGTGAGTGAAGCAGCTTGCATCGGAAAAACTGCAAAGCAAACGCTCCAGATTACAAGCGCACATTCTAGTGGACACTGATTTTGTTCTCTGATTACTTGCCTTTACGGAATTGTTAAGTATATACGTGTTAGGTATCATGTACTTTGGTGACAGTAAGTATGGGGCTTTGGTGCATTATTTATCAAACAGATTTTATTTTTTTTAATATCGCACTTTTTCCGGCAGGTTTTATTAAATCTGAAAATCTGACATGTTGGGTTGCAAATTTATATTTGTCTGCTCACAAAATTTCAGTTTTCAAACCTAATGGATTAATAAATAATATCCTTTAGTTTGTAAATGATACAGAAGTCCCACACAGATCTAATTGTAGCTGCAAGACAGGAAAGTGGCCCTTATTCCGAGTTGTTCGCTCGCAAGCTGCTTTTAGCAGCTTTGCACACGCTAAGCCGCCGCCTACTGGGAGTGAATCTTAGCTTAGCAAAATTGCGAACAAAAGATTCGCAATATTGCGAAAAGACTTCTCTTTGCAGTTTCTGAGTAGCTCGAGACTTACTCTGCCAGTGCGATCAGTTCAGTGCTTGTCGTTCCTGGTTTGACGTCACAAACACACCCAGCGTTCGCCCAGACACTCCCCCGTTTCTCCAGCCACTCCCGCGTTTTTCCCAGAAACGGTAGCGTTTTTTCAAACACTCCTATAAAACGGCCTGTTTCCGCCCAGAAACACCCACTTCCTGTCAATCACATTACAATCACCAGAACGAAGAAAAAACCTCGTAATGCCGTGAGTAAAATACCTAACTGCATAGCAAATTTACTTGGCGCAGTCGCACTGCGAACATTGCACATGCGCAGTTAGCGGAAAATCGCTGCGATGCGAAGAAAATTACCGAGCGAACAACTCGGAATGACCACCAGTGTGCAGCTGCAGCATTATCAGTCTCCAGTAATAAAACAGCCATCGGTGGCTAGTATTACTGTGCAGCCACTGGAGTTGTTGCAATGAGGAGAGACAATGGAAGGCGTAGACAAGAACTAGACATTGTAACAATATTAAGCCTGTCTGCTGCTGGCAGCTAGATGTCCATCACCATTTATTTAGTGTCTCAGGGATTCAAGCTGGAATTCGAGACGTCTCCCCCTCGCCGTTTCCTAAAATCTGCCTTGCCAACATCTCCCTTGGACAGGGAGGCTGTGATGGAGGCAAATTCACAAGCTGTATTTGCAGCAGGTGATAGTCAAGGTACCCCTCCTTCAACAAGGAAGGGGTTACTATTCCACAATGTTTGTGGTACCGAAACCGGACGGTTCGGTGAGACCCATTTTAAATTTTAAATCTTTGAACACGTATATAAAACGGTTCAAGTTCAAGATGGAATCGCTCAGGGCGGTTATCTCAAGCCTGGAGGAAGGGGATTACATGGTATCACTGGACATCAAGGATGCTTACCTGCATGTCCCCATTTACTCTCCTCACCAGGAGTACCTCAGATTTGTGGTACAGGACTGTCATTCTGCGGCGGGACTGCCGCATTCTAGATCAGTAAAAGCCCATTCCACGAGGAAGGTGGGCTCTTCTTGGGCGGCTGCCCGAGGGGTCTCTGCTTTACAACTTTGCCGAGCTGCTACTTGGTCGGGGTCAAACACATTTGCAAGATTTTACAAGTTTGACACCCTGGCTGAGGAGGACCTAGAGTTCGCTCATTCGGTGCTGCAGAGTCATCCGCACTCTCCCTCCCGTTTGGGAGCTTTGATATAATCCCCATGGTCCTTACGGAGTCCCAGCATCCACTTAGGACGTCAGAGAAAATAAGATTTTACTCACCGGTAAATCTATTTCTCGTAGTCCGTAGTGGATGCTGGGCGCCCATCCCAAGTACTTGTACATAGTTATTGTTAACAAAAGGGTTATTGTTGAGAGCCATCTGTGCAGAGGCTCCGTTGTTGTCATACTGTTAACTGGGTATAATATCACGAGTTGTACGGTGTGATTGGTGTGGCTGGTATGAGTCTTACCCGGGATTCAAAATCCTTCCTTAGTGTCAGCTCTTCCGGGCACAGTATCCTAACTGAGGTCTGGAGGAGGGTCATAGGGGGAGGAGCCAGTGCACACCAGGTAGTCCTAAAGCTCTCTTTAGTTGTGCCAAGTCTCCTGCGGAGCCGCTATTCCCCATGGTCCTTACGGAGTCCCAGCATCCACTACGGACTACGAGAAATAGATTTACCGGTGAGTAAAATCTTATTATATATATATATATATATATATATATATATATGACTTGGGGTTTGTTTTATTAGATAGAGCATGTCCCTGTGAAGTGCCTTTTGGGGTTGTGGTTTTTCAGAAAGTTACAGGTTTTTTTTAATTAAGAGAAATATGCCCCATTATAGAGATCGGGCATTTCAATTTGTTGCGCCTGCGCAGTGGCCGCCAGCAGGGGGTGTACTAGAGTGCCTTCTCTTGAGAGCCGCAATATGGCCGCCTTCTCCCCGGTTATTCTGTAAATAGGAAAATAACCTCACAGGTTCACATAAGGCAGAGTTGCCACTACTAGTGCAGGGCTGTAACTTACAGTACTAAGGAAAAGCCATATACTAAAGCGGCGCGGTGACCTCACCCCTCTCAGAGACACCAGGGCGCAGCACACTGGTACACACACCTGTTAGCTCAGGGCAGCACTATAGGACCCTCCTGTAATGCTGTGCTGGCGGCGTGTAGTGATCAGGGCACTGGGAGACTGGCTGGCTGGTCTCCGTCTCTGCTGCCTATAGAACTTCCACCTCTGTTATATATCAGGGCTGCTCTCCTGTTATGATTCCAATACTCTGGTCTGGGGATATCTTATAGCAAGGACCTGAGTACTGGAACGTAATGCTTGGAAAGGGAGTGGGAACGGGAATAGCCCCTGGCGCCCTATCTCCGTTGTCTCGCCCGTGCTGTCAGAAATCTCTTGCGAGACTATGGTTGCTTGGGCCCATGGCAGCCGCGTTTGAAGGGCGGATAACGTCTGCCCAACTCCGATGCCCCCTCAGGTCTTAATGGGAGACAAAGAGAAATCCGAGACAGGGTGATAACAAGGGGCCCTCTACTAAACAACAAAGCCAGGGGCTCAAAACTAACTTTAAACTAGAGTATGTGCGGAAAACCGCCAGGGAAAAGGACAACCAAAATACCCACTTGTCCACTCTTCTACCCGGCACCGGCGAGTTCCGGAGAGGAGTGTGGGAGCGTAAACCTCCGCAAATGCACCAACACAGAATACAAAATAAAGCGGCCTAGGCCGCAGCACGCGGCAGAGCCGCCACTCACGAAAACCACACGAGATCCTCTAGCGACTGTTGCGGGTAAATGAGGACTGGAAGACTCCTTGGGAAGAGATGACAACACTAAGATTCAGGAACTCTGAGGACAGGAATGACCGGACACAGCAGAACTGGAACAGACGTCAGCAAACCAAAGCAGCATGCAGGAAGCTATTACCGGCGTCTGTGTGAAGCACTGGGAAGGTATTTAGCAGGGAGTCCTTCAATCAGAAGTTCAGAGCCTGATTAGCACAATGCCGTGCAGCTGCCTTGCTGCACGACCAGAAGACAAGTGTGTGTGTGTAGTTCACTTGATTGACACTGCAAGGGGAGCGCAGTCCATCCGTGGCGTCCCCGTTGCTAGGGTCCAGGCGGCTCAGCGCGCCCGGCGTCCTAGCGTTGCTAGGGAGCCGGCGGCTAGCACGCTCGGCGTCCCTAGTTGCTAGGCGCCGGGCCGCGAGGACATCGCGGACCACGGCGCCTAACACCTGTGTGTTCTCTTCCTCTCCTACCTCACACTGGAACTGGCCGCCCAGAGAACGAGAGGGCAGCGGCTGACATCAGAGAGGGTGCAGCAATCTGTGTGGGCAGAGCCCCTCACAGCAAGGTGTCCTTATGCTGTGCCCCGTGTAATCACTGTGATCCATACAGACTCACCCTGGTATGCTCTCTATTATTTTTTTTTTTACACTGCGGCATGCTCGAGGGAAGGGAGCAGGCACCACCCCATCGCCACTACTCCTCCGCCAGCATCACTACCGAGCCGGTCAGTGTTCCG
This sequence comes from Pseudophryne corroboree, assembly GCF_028390025.1. Lineage (NCBI taxonomy): Eukaryota > Metazoa > Chordata > Amphibia > Anura > Myobatrachidae > Pseudophryne > Pseudophryne corroboree. The sequence continues at coordinate 50,283 of NW_026968891.1, read as the reverse complement.
GCGGCAATGAGCAGTAGGCAGCCACCAGCAACAACAGTCAGGAAGCTGTTACTCCCGGCAGCAGTAGCGTCAAGCTGCAATTCAGCCAGCGGCACGTTGATCCGGGAGACAGTGGCAGCACAGGGAAGCAGTACCCCCTCCAATCGCAGCACCAACTAGGAGACTGAGGCAGCAACCTGCCCCCAGCAGCAGCACCACCCTGATGATAGGTAAGATGCATTTTGGTGTCACAAGAAGGTGGCCGGAGTAGTGGCTGGCTGTGGTCTGACAATGCTAAATTCCTTGTCGTATAAACAACCCTTTGTGAAGCTAAGAACACTGTACGCTGTTTACTTAAGAAGTACCGTAATGGTACGCTATTGGCGTAGCGATCGCTCAGCCGTAGGCGAGACGCTCAAGCGTCACGTTCGCTCACGGCCCAGTGATCACAGGACACGTTATTGGCTATGTCTAGCGGAATGATTCGCTGTAGCGTAGCGTACGCTCGAGACCACGAGGAGGTCACCAGCGATGCAGACGCTCACAACACTATACCTTTATGTTAAAACCTTATACCAATGAAATACACTGAATACCTTAATGTGAGTACAGGGTGTAAGTGCAACCTTGTGTAACCTGACTAACTACAAAGCTGCTTGAGCGTCACCGACGCTCAAGTGAACACTTAACACTATAGAAAATGCACAGATACTGGTTTAGGTTCCAAAGCCTATTAACTGTATTATATCTAATATACTTGTAAAAGGGGATAACAGTACAAATGATACACTACAATATAACAGAGACTTCCTAACCACATAAACTAAACAATAAATACAAAAAGACAATACTACACTGACCTAAATGCAATACAGTACAATACTATAATACTATGAGAGATATAAGAAAAAAGAGGAGAGAGAGAGATAGAGAGAGAGAGAGAGAGAAATTGGCTCACAGAAAGACAATGATTACGGAGAGAAACTTACGCACAAAGGGTATGATCGCCTGCGCCTCGATATCCAGCTCCCGGCTATCAGCAGATAACCGTTGATGAGAGAGTGAGAGCTGGATGTGGTCGGCCTGCCTATTTATGCCCCACACACAATGCAATCTCCTGGTCCTACAATCCCATTGTCCATTGGCCGAAGGAATTCGGCCCTGCATCATAACAAAAGGTCATAGGGTGATTCATACAGGTGGGCTGTGACGATTTCCAACAGCTCAGGTGGGTGGGAAACTGGGTTTCCCGCCGCATACCTGAGTATGTGTAAATAATAGAAATGGACATAAACTTCTTATGTCCATAACTATTCGCACGAGCGATTAATACGCTCCAAACCAACACCGGAATATTGCTAATTAAATACTCTTCCGATGGGTACCAAACACTGCTGTATGATTCCTGTTAGACCCTTCGTACGATATAAAGAGGGATTCCTCAGCTCTGGGACATTGTATTTTAACCAAACTTTCAGAATCTATCAAAGGGACCATGATCTATAAACTACATTAATTGTGAAAATATGTAACGAATGAGTCGCACGCTACGACCACATAAACTCTACCGTAAATACGCATACCGCGCCTGCGTGTGCACGCTATTGCGGGTATGCGCCTCCACGGGAGAGCGTACGCACGCGCAGCGCGGACCAGTGTGCGGTGCAAATATGGCAACGTGCATTGAGACATTTTTCTGACTTTGACAGTCCACCCTTTGGCAGTCAATAATAACTGCCACAAAACATTTAAGGAGAAAAATGTAAGTCAGGGGTTAATTGATTTCCATGGTTGGGTAGGGGAGAAGAGTGGAGTAGGTGTGAAGAGGGTATGACCTAGTGAGAAAGTAGAAGCATGTGTGTATGAGTCCATGTTTGGAGGGTCATGTATCATCGTGCCGTACGTGTGGTAAATCAAGCTTCGAGGTATTGCGAAGTATACATTTGAATTCCTTCTTGTCCTGTGGTACAGGTCTGTGGATGGGCTGTCAAACTCTACCGAGCTCATTTCGGCTGTGGTTGTAACAAAATGGGGATGCACATTTTAGTTGATGATACATGAATGGGGCAGGTATGTGGTTGCTGCTATCTGTGCCTGTATTCCCTATCGTCTATGTGTGTCGTTACCTGGGGGTTGCAGAGATGAAGATAAAGAACACTTACGAAAAATGCAATGATATTCTATGTCAGGGAAATGTACATCTGTCGTCGAAGTTGTTTTCGGTATCTGTTGAGAGTCGTCTTCTTTGCGCTGTATTGCTCCTTGGGCATGAGCAAATAGCTTTGTCTGAGCCATCAGATTTACAAAAAATGTTGGGCTAGCGTGAGTTTAAAAGTACTAGGGAAACTGGGGATCCATGGCAAAGTTCATCAAGTGTCCATATTTAAAGTTGTCAAATCTTCTTCTTTGGTCAATCCGTTGTCTGTATACATCTCGTCTCGTCAGCTTCCTCGTCCAAGGGGGTCTTTGTATCTTGGAGAAAAGCAGAAAAACAGGTGAAAGAAACGGACCGTATAATCGCATTTTCATCACATTCTGGTTTCTATCATTGGGTCATAAATCAAATCCAGGTTAATTACGGTTTCCTCACTCCTCAAGCTCATCACTTTTGTACTTTGTTTGCACCTCATTAAAGCCTGCCCGCATCTAAATATCAATCCAATCGATATAACGACACCCAAGATACATAGTAGAAACTTTCCAACATCCATTATGACTCCTTGAGCCCAGTCTCCTAAACCGGAGAACCAATTTCGCGGGTTCAACCATGACACCCAACTAGTCAGCTCATTACCTACAGCAGCAAGGGTGAGATTGTGTTTTCGACGAAATTCCCACTTTAATTGCAGAATATCGTCCATCTTTTGGTCTATGACCTCTACCGGATCCTCGGTGCTATTTGTGATATACGTGCAACACTTTATGCCGTACTGTGTTGCCAATGTAACACAATATCCGCCTGTTACTGCTGTAAGATAATTAAGAACCATCCTATGCTGAACTAGTTCTGTTTTGTAAGCTTGAAGTTCTCTTCCAGTGTATCTAAACGTGTCATCATACATTTCAGTGATATTATCTAACAAATTGGCGAGTGCGGAAATGTATCTATAATGTATCTATATATATATCTATAATTCATCACACCTCGAGCGGTGCGAGTGAAATCTAACGCTACCAGAACCTGAATCCCGGTGGATTCATGGATAAGATCAGAGGCCGGATGCTCTAACCTTTCTGACAGTTGTCTTTTAACTCGGTGCTCGTAATGAGTGTGAGTATAAGGAGCTTGGGCACCACGGTGTATGTCCTTCATTTTGTCATGTGTAACAGTCATCACTTCAGGCAATACTTTTCCAATATAACACAATCCTTCAGAGTTTGGGGCAAGCCACTTGTACGCCTTTCTCCCGCATATGAAATATGCATCATCGGGGAGAACATATGGGACGGAGAAGGACATGACCATGTTACAAACCTTCCAGGTGAAATCTCCTGACCCTAATTCTTCCATCTGCCTAATGCACGTATCGGTTTGTACGATATGTGCACAGTATCCTGGTGATACCTCTCCAACTCTAGTAATCCTATTTCCTAGGGTATATCGATACCGAAAAGATTTTCCTCTACTGGCTATATGGCGTACGAGCTCTGTATCTGTAGGCATTCTATCTGCTCTGTGTGAAAAGGTCATGGTAAGGTTGCTCCATGACACTTCCCAATTTCCCGGTTTTCTGGGATTGGAGATGTTAAAACATAAGAGGGACCTATCCACATGGTATTGGTGGAGCTTCAAACTAGGAGGGCTGGAGATGTTAAACCTCCGGTCCACCGGTCTCCCACCACTTAGCTCAAGTACCTCCCCTAACGTTAAAGGAAATGGTACTAGCCCTGATTTACTGTGACCCTGAGGTACTTGAGAGCATACCCAACAATCTTGTTTAACACATTACCCACTAGAGAGTGATAGTCACTCAATGGATGCCGGTCCATATGGATATTAAAACTAGATTGGCATTTCTTTATGCATCCATCTTCAACCAGATTATCACAGAGCCTACAGATACAATTTTCTTCAGCTAACAATCCATCACAATTTCTTCTATCGGATCGTTTTCTGATACTCGCCTTTGCTTGTTGGTTTGGTTGATCTTGGAAAACTACGCCTCCATCATCATAATCGGAACCCATTCCAGAACCTCTCTCGACCTCTATGGTACTCTCGCCGGAACAGACTGCTCTGGTCAACATCATGGTTAACATCAAAATCCGGATCACAGTCTCTTGGGGCAAGTCCATCTTTGAGGAGGAAATAGAGAAGAATGAGAAGGGGGAAAAAGAAATTTTTAAGGGAGAGGGGATGGGAAGTGGAGAAAACAATAAAAGGGAGAGGGGAGTCGACAGCTGCTTTCGATCTTCAAGGCTCAGGAGCCGCCTCAGTCCTCCTGGAACAGACACTCTAGTGATACAACCTTTACCGTCTGTTCCTTATCACGGGACTTCTCTGGATCAGCAACCTTTTTGCAGTGGGATGAATGGACCCAAGTCTCTCTCTCAGCAACCTTCAATGCTGTGGTGCTGGTCAATAAGACCTGGTATGGTCCTTCCCATCTATCAATAAGACAACCTGAGCGTAGAAAATTTCGTATCATTACATAATCCCCAGGTTCAATGTCATGACAATTACTATCTGGTAAATCAGGAATCACCAACTTCAGATTATCATTTTGATTCCTCAACTGCTTACTCATGTTAATCAAGTATTTTACAGTTACTTCATTGTTACATTTCAAATCATCCTGAGGGTTAATCATGACATGCGGTTGTCGACCAAACAGAATTTCAAAAGGGGACAAGTTAAGAGGGGACCTGGGAGTGGTTCTGATGCTATACAAAACAATGGGTAAAGCTTCTGGCCACGTCAATCCTGTCTCTGCCATTACTTTACTCAATTTATTTTTAATAGTGCTGTTCACTCTTTCGACCTTCGCACTCGCCTGTGGACGGTACGGAGTGTGCAGCTTGCTATCAATTCCCATCAACTTACACATTCCTTGAAAGACATCACCTGTAAAATGGGTACCCCTATCACTTTCAATGATTCTAGGGATACCATATCTACATACAAATTCCTGCACAATTTTCTTAGCTGTAAACATAGCGGTATTTGTAGCTGCTGGAAAAGCTTCGACCCAATTCGAGAAAACATCTATACAAACAAGTACATATTTCAAATTTCTACATGGGGGTAATTGAATGAAGTCAATTTGTATTACTTGAAAAGGGCCGCCGGCAGGTGGGATATGGGATGGTTCTGTAGGTATTGCTTTTCCAATATTCTTTCTCAGACAGGTAAGGCATGACATTGCTCTTTTACCCGCATGAGAGGAGAATCCTGGGGCGCACCAGTATGCTCTTACCAATTTGCACATCCCCTCCCTGCCTAGATGAGTCAGCCCGTGAGCTGCTTCAGCCAGGCATGGAAGGTATGCCCTGGGGGCCACTGGTTTACCGTGTCCATCCGTCCAGAGCCCTGAGGACTCCTGGCCATATCCCTTTGCCTTCCAGACTGCTCTTTCCTGTGTGGAACACAAATTCTGCATCTCACACAACTTCTGTGTGTTGATGGTATTAAATACCATCAACTGTGTGGTGTTTGTCCGTGTGGGGGTAGCAGCTGCAAGCTTTGCGGCTTCGTCTGCTCGGCTGTTACCAAGGGATACTGGGTCTTGACTATATGTATGTGCTTTACTGTGGACCCTGCTCCCAATGTCGTGTGTTGTGTTGTTGTCTAGGGGGTTGAAAAGATCTTTGTACATTCTTTGTTCTACATTCTCGTGCATAGTGTCCCGGTCTGTTACAAGAAAAACATGTTATTACACTTGCCTTACCCACAGGATTCGGTGGTACATACGCAGGCTGCCTTGTGGTCAGCGCCTGTATACTTACGGACATCAACTTATCACTTTGCGACTCCCTGTGCCTAGTGATATTTCTGTCGTGATCAATAGCAGCCTCTCTCAATGTGGACACTGACAGACCTCGCCAGCATGGTTGCGTGGTCTGAACCCTAGTCTTTAATGTTTCCTTCAAACCATCCATCAGTACAGATACTGCTACTTCTCGATGGTTTGGGTTGGTCTTAATGTCTTCTATACCAGTGTACTTTGCCATTTCTAATAGTGCCCGGTGAAAATATTCTGTTGCCGTTTCGGACTCCTTTTGCTTAATGGAAAATATTTTATTCCATTTAACAACGGCTGGGAAATACTCTTTTAGCTGTAAATTTATCCTTTTTACATTATCCTTGTTGTACACGTCTGTAAGCGGTACATCTTTATCCAATGCACAATCAGCTAAAAACTGAGTTGCATCAACATTGGAAGGTAAACAAGCTCTTAGCAGTATCTGCCAATCCTTGTTGTTGGGTTCTACAGTGTTACCTAGATCCCTGATGTATTTTTGGCTAGCAACTAAATCCTTCCTGGGGTCAGGAAATTCGGACACTATTGTTCTTAATTCCATTCGGGAAAATGGAGTGTACATGGCAATGTTCCTTATGGGAGTGGCTCCAGACACATCTGTTTTTCCATTGGGAACTGCTATTACCCTTACAGGAGCAATTCTAACAGCCTCTTCCTGTGTAGATTCTACTGCTTGTTGTGGTACAATTGTTTCAGTGTAGTGCATGGTGCCGTACTTACCCGTTGACACGACCTCACCTATCCCTCCGCTAGGGGCTTTCACTAATCTCGTGGGTGTTGCTGTGCCTACTGTGGTCTCTGCTATGGTGGCCGCAAGAGAGAGAGCTGAAATTGTTGCCGAATCTTCTTCTTGATCACACTCCTGAGGAAGGTTCAAAACAGAGTACAACTTGCACGGGTTAATACTTGCATGAGTTATTTGGTTAACATCATTAACATTTACAGTGTTACTAAGAGTTTGTGTTTTACAACCCAGTGCGTTTCTCTCCGCAATCAACTTCTCTCCTGCAATGTATGGTGGAGGAGGAGCTGTGGCAATCAACTTCCTGACTGCCCCAGATCCTGCCGCCAGAGCCAAACCTCTCTGTATCTCACCTTCCTGGTGCCATAACTGTAAATAATCATGATGCTGAATTCGTCTCTTTGTTGATTTTACGAGACATATCCTCCTCCTTAAATTTTGTAACACTTCTGGACTGAAGCTACCTATTCTTGGGAATTTGTCCCTGTCTTGTACAGTCATTCTCTCCCATTCATCACATAAAGATTCGGTGTGACTTCCATATTTTTCACACATTACATATCGTGCCGACCCAACTGGTCGGTTCACAGAATCAACCTGAACCAGGGTTGATCGCCCCCTACCTGAGCAACTGGCCCCCATAGTCTGCAGGTGTTGCTTAGTCCTCCTTGGATCTCTGTATCAAGGTTTTCAGCAAGCCTTTTCAGACAACCAAATTACTCCACAGTAGGCCGGCGGTGGCGGTTTACCGAGTACCCCACTCACTCGCCCACCTCGACCAATACGACCTGATCACACCGACGTGGTGCTGGCGTACTCGATACAGGGCCCCTATGGAACCTTCAGTTTACTGGAACATATGAGGGTTACCCGCAGGACACTTACTCTTTCCAGTAAAGGTGGGGTTGTTAGATAGTTCCTGAGTGACCAGCGAACTTCCCTTCCAAAAATAAAAAATTACACAAATCACGTCAGAATGTACAAATAGCGTTTGTGACCACTTTACTCTAATGGTATTAGGTCAGATTACTAACTACTGCACACAATTACGTGCGGTCCAATCGTTCAGTACACAAGCACTACTTGTTATGTACTGAATGATCAAATGGAATCGATGTTTCCGGCCGCGATTCCTTCAGCAAGAGCTTATGGCCTATATGGGTTCTGCACCAACACCCCAGGCGTTGTGCCACTGGACTTTTATAGCGGACCTTTTACCTTACGACCTCCTGGTCTTGTTCCTTATGACCTCCTGGTCTTGTTACCTTATGACCTCCTGGTCTTGTTACCTTATGGTCCGCTATACTCTAATGCTCAAATATTATTTAACCAGGGATGCCTCCCTAGCCACCGTATATGTCACTTACACGTATGTCCCTTGACGAGTACCCGGCTTTCCTTTTGGTTCCACCTTAAAGTTATATAAACTTTTGTATACAAAACACACTCACTCAACACATGTACACTTTGTTTCTATATCTATTTCTGCGCAGAAATTGTCTTTAGGCCAAAAGTGTTACCAATTAGGAGCAGGATCTGTTAAACTAAATTTCAGATTTTTCCAAAAATAGATTTGCGTTATTTACCGCGTCGCGTTATCTACCGCTGTGCGTTAATTATCGCCTTTGCGCTATTTCAACTTTTCGTGACGAGCTACGTGGGCGTAACCGGACGCTACGTTGCGTAATGAACGCTGCGTGCGTCTGCCTTAGGATTGCGTACGCAAGTCTTTGTTAGTGACACGTGTACGCAATGCAAAGATCCACCGTAACACAATATATACTTTTATCAATGTAAATGATCCCTGATCATCTACCGCAATCCACACTGACTGCCTTATCTCCTAGACAAATCGTGTGTTGTTCTATACTTTAACTATTACCTTTACTATGAAATAACAGCAAATCTCTTTTTAGCACTTTCTATCAACTATAAAATTGGCAAACAGGAATAGTGATATACGAAAATGAAACAGAAATGCAGATATATGCGTGCGTACGCAAGACAAAAGAAAAATAAACAGTTTTAAAAAGACACAAGCGTTTTGTTCTTACTTCCGGTTACCGGGTTCCTTCAGCACTCTTTATCTAAGCGAAGCAGACGCTTATCCCGTCAGCAACTGCGAGACAACCTCCCACCCTTTGCTGGGGGATAATGTCTGCTGATCTACCTAGTGCAGATGTGAGAAGTATAGGACGAGTCCCCAATTGACAATGCTAAATTCCTTGTCGTATAAACAACCCTTTGTGAAGCTAAGAACACTGTACGCTGTTTACTTAAGAAGTACCGTAATGGTACGCTATTGGCGTAGCGATCGCTCAGCCGTAGGCGAGACGCTCAAGCGTCACGTTCGCTCACGGCCCAGTGATCACAGGACACGTTATTGGCTATGTCTAGCGGAATGATTCGCTGTAGCGTAGCGTACGCTCGAGACCACGAGGAGGTCACCAGCGATGCAGACGCTCACAACACTATACCTTTATGTTAAAACCTTATACCAATGAAATACACTGAATACCTTAATGTGAGTACAGGGTGTAAGTGCAACCTTGTGTAACCTGACTAACTACAAAGCTGCTTGAGCGTCACCGACGCTCAAGTGAACACTTAACACTATAGAAAATGCACAGATACTGGTTTAGGTTCCAAAGCCTATTAACTGTATTATATCTAATATACTTGTAAAAGGGGATAACAGTACAAATGATACACTACAATATAACAGAGACTTCCTAACCACATAAACTAAACAATAAATACAAAAAGACAATACTACACTGACCTAAATGCAATACAGTACAATACTATAATACTATGAGAGATATAAGAGAAAAGAGGAGAGAGAGAGAGATAGAGAGAGAGAGAGATAGAGAGAGAGAGAGAGAGAAATTGGCTCACAGAAAGACAATGATTACGGAGAGAAACTTACGCACAAAGGGTATGATCGCCTGCGCCTCGATATCCAGCTCCCGGCTATCAGCAGATAACCGTTGATGAGAGAGTGAGAGCTGGATGTGGTCGGCCTGCCTATTTATGCCCCACACACAATGCAATCTCCTGGTCCTACAATCCCATTGTCCATTGGCCGAAGGAATTCGGCCCTGCATCATAACAAAAGGTCATAGGGTGATTCATACAGGTGGGCTGTGACGATTTCCAACAGCTCAGGTGGGTGGGAAACTGGGTTTCCCGCCGCATACCTGAGTATGTGTAAATAATAGAAATGGACATAAACTTCTTATGTCCATAACTATTCGCACGAGCGATTAATACGCTCCAAACCAACACCGGAATATTGCTAATTAAATACTCTTCCGATGGGTACCAAACACTGCTGTATGATTCCTGTTAGACCCTTCGTACGATATAAAGAGGGATTCCTCAGCTCTGGGACATTGTATTTTAACCAAACTTTCAGAATCTATCAAAGGGACCATGATCTATAAACTACATTAATTGTGAAAATATGTAACGAATGAGTCGCACGCTACGACCACATAAACTCTACCGTAAATACGCATACCGCGCCTGCGTGTGCACGCTATTGCGGGTATGCGCCTCCACGGGAGAGCGTACGCACGCGCAGCGCGGACCAGTGTGCGGTGCAAATATGGCAACGTGCATTGAGACATTTTTCTGACTTTGACAGGTCACACCCCGGGGAAAAGTGATAGTGATTTCAGTGTTCCCTTGCGTGGGGATTGGATGTGTAGATGTATGGAGGCTATGTATGTATAGATGTGAGCGGCAGTGTGCGGATGTATGAGAGCGGCAGTGTGCGGATGTATGAGAGCGGCAATGTACGGCTGTATAACTGCGTCGGTGTGCGGCTGTATGAGTGCGATGGTGTGCGGCTGTATGCGTGCGGCGGTGTGCTGCTGTAAGAGTGCGGCAGTGTGCGGCTGTAAGAGTACGGCTGTAAGAGTACGGCTGTAAGAGTGCGGCTGTAAGAGTGCGGGGTTGTACGGATGTATGAGAGCGGGGTTGTACGGATGTATGAGAGCGGGGTTGTACGGATGTATGAGAGCGGCAGTGTATGGATGTATGAGAGCAACAGTGTACAGTTGTGTGAGAGCGGCAGTGTGCGGATGTATGAGAGTGGCGGTGTACGGATGTATGAGAGCGGCAGTGTATAGGGAGGGATGTCGGAATGCTGTTATAGGGTTCCTAATACAAAATGCCACGTTGGGCTTGATGGGCAGGTAGTGCGGCAAGCACACCCAAATTGGCATCTGACGTCGCCTGCAGTCCACACTGTTGTGAGGAGTCAGAGTTAATTTTGACTGTGTAGTGTACTCACAGAGGACCTACCGCCCGTCCCCTCCTCGCATCTGAGTGTCATGACTGAGGTTTCTGTGAACCCGGTGTAGTGAAGTCTGTGCGGGCGACTGGAGGATTATGTGAATACTACCACTGACCTGGTTTGGAAATGCTGTGGACTCTGGGTTTCCTCCGGTGACTGGGAAGAGGAACCGCAGCAGAGATGGCCGAATCTAGGTTCTCCTCATGCAGGATTAGGTCGGCAGACAGGAGGCATGCTGAAGGTCTCCTGAAAGACAGAACTGGAAAGGCACTGATGAATCAGTGAAGAATACCAGGTATAATTGTGCTAAAGGGCACGGGGTGCTTGGAGACACTGAGGTGCTTGCGGACACTGAGGTGCTTGCGGACACTGAGGTGCTTGGAGACACTGAGGTGCTTGGAGACACTGAGGTGCTTGGAGACACTGAGGTGCTTGGAGACACTGAGGTGCTTGGAGATGCGTAGAGACACTGGGGTGCGTAGAGACACTGGGGTGCGTAGGGGTGCTGAGGCACGGAGGTGCTGGAAGCACGGAGATGCTGTGGCATGGAGGTACTGAGGCACGGAGGTGCTGTGGCACGGAGGTGCTGTGGCACGGAGGTGCTGGAAGCACGGGGGTACTGAGGCACTGAGGCACGGAGATGCTGAGGCACTGAGGTGCTGAGGCACGGAGATGCTGAGTCGCGGAGATACTGAGGTGCTGGAAGCACGGAGGTACTGAGGCACGGAGGTACTGAGGCACGGAGATGCTGAGTCACGGAGATACTGAGGTGCTGGAAGCACGGAGGTACTGAGGCACGGAGGTACTGAGGCACGGAGGTGCTGAGGCACGGAGGTGCTGTGGCACGGAGGTGCTGTGGCACAGAGGTGCTGGAAGCACGGAGGTACTGAGGCACGGAGGTACTGAGGCACGGAGGTACTGAGGCACGGAGGTACTGAGGTACGGAGGCACGGAGGTACTGAGGCACGGAGGTACTGAGGCACGGAGGTACTGAGGCACGGAGGTGCTGTGGCACGGAGGTGCTGGAAGCACGGAGGTGCTGAGGCACGGAGATGCTGAGGCACGGAGATGCTGGAAGCACGGAGATGCTGGAAGCACGGAGATGCTGAGCCCTGGAGATCCCAACTACAACAGTAGTAAAACTGAAACACGACAGCTGTGGTTTTCAGTGGAGAACAGGGAATTCAGTACTGTGCCTTTAAGACGAAACATTGCAGCTGTACCTTTACATTGAGACTCAGGGAAATGGTGAAATCAAATGGCAACACACAAGTAAACCAAACGGTAACAAGGGAACAGAGTTTCCACAGGAACTTAGGTACAAAGGTTACCTTTAGGGAGCTCAGCTTAAGACCCACACAAGGCTGTATGTGACGCAAAGAACTGGCCCAGATTCCAACTCAGCCTCCTGATTTATACTTCCTGGTCCTTGATGATTGGTGGGCAGGATTAGGTGATGTCACTGTCATGTGACTACTCTAGCCAAGGCTGTGATGTAGAATGAGGCCTAGCAGGCCAAGAGAACACTGAAGCCTGGACTTCTGCAAAACACAGGATGCTTGCTTTTAGATTACTGAATTCAGCCTCACACAGGAGATCACCACAGGTGGAGCTGATTACCTATTACCTCTCAGGCAGAGAACTCAGGAAAACTGACAAGCTGTTTAACTCCGTGAGTGAAAAGACACAGGATCCAGGACAGATGGCAGGGGTAAGTCACCAAATATAAAACCTACAGTCAGGATTGTGACAGTATCCCCCTCTTCAAGGGTGGACTCCGGACACCCATCTTGAATCTTAGAGGAACTTGAGAAATTCATACAGAAGAATTTAGGACCTTCGTTGATGCAGATTCCAAAGGTTTAGGACTAAATTCTTTAACTACAGCGTTACTGAAAGTCTGTAAGTCATGGAACACAGGATCATTACTCTCAAAGAGCATGTTGGCCCACTCCAAAGCTCTTCCTCTGAATGCCAGGAACAGATATCGAGTAACGTTGGAAAGAGTTACTGCACCTGAAGGATCAGACTCCATCCGAGAGAGAAATTGTTCAACCAGAGCGGCATATTGCAATAAATCTCCATCAAAGTAAATAGGTGGAAAACCATCAGACGAAAGCTTAGAGGATGAAACTGAAGAAAGCTTTGGCTGGACGAGTAGGACTGGATTGGATCCGAGGATACTTGGATTGGCTGGAGCCAAAGGAGACGGACCAGGCTGGTCCTGGAGTATTGCTGGACCGGCTGGAACCGGGACGGACTGACCAGGCGGAGCCTGGAGTATTGCTGGACCGGCTGGAACCGGGACGGACTGACCAGGCGGAGCCTGGAGTACTGCTGGACCGGCTGGAACCGGGACGGACTGACCAGGCGGAGCCTGGAGTAATGCTGGACCGGCTGGAACCGGGACGGACTGACCAGGCAGTACCTGGAGTATTACTGGACCGGCTGGAACCGGGACGGACTGACCAGGCAGGGCCTGGAATATTGCTGGACCGGCTGGAACCGGGACGGGCTGAGCCCTTTCTTCACAGGGCTGGGCTGAGGCAAGAGCCCCCTCTTCACGGGGCTGGGCTGAGGCAAGAGCCCCCTCTTCACGGGGCTGGGCTGAGGCAAGAGCCCCCTCTTCACGGGGCTGGGCAGCACTCTGTAGAATCTCTGGCTGGGCAGCACTCTGTAGAATCTCTGGCTGGGCAGCACTCTGTAGAATCTCTGGCTGGGCAGCACTCCGTAGAATCTCTGGCTGGGCAGCACTCTGTAGACTCACTGGCTGGGCAGCACTCTGTAGACTCACTGGCTGGGCAGCACTCTGAAGACTCACTGGCTGGGCAGCACTCTGAAGACTCACTGGCTGGGCAGCACTCTGAAGACTCACTGGCTGGGCAGCACTCTGAAGACTCACTGGCTGGGCAGCACTCTGAAGACTCTCTGGGGCTGGACGCTCTGAAGACGCCCCTCCTGGGGCTGGACGCTTTGAAGACGCCCCTCCTGGGGCTGGACGCTCTGAAAACGCCCCTCCTGGGTCTGTGGACACGGACTCCTCTGTGACTGTAAATGGCTTGAACATTCTTCTCTGGACACCCAACTTGGGATAAGGTCTTTTAACCACCGGACCCCAGTCATAAATTTGAGTCTCTCTCAGAAGAGTAGCCTTCTTGATACCCCCGTCAGCAGCAGCAGAAGGATCGGATACTGTGGATGACTTGTAGACATGAGCACTATGATACTGAGATTTGTCACTATTACCTGGCTTGCGAAGAATGCAGTCTTTAACAAAATGACCAGAATTTCCACAGTAAAGACAGAGATGTAGCTCCTTACGCCGCTGACGTTCAGCTTCAGAGAGCTTGGGCCGTGGATAGCTCTGATGAAAAACTTTCCCTTGCGCAGAGGAAGAGACTCTATTAACTGGATGAGACAAAACAGGATCAACAACGTTGGTAGTATTCCTGAGGAGATCAGGCATCACAGAGAGAATACTAGGCAAAAGTTCTTGTAACTGTAGTAACATCTGGTAGAAAATCTGCAGTTGGTCAGGAGTCTTAGAGCAGAAGGTCATAGAATCTCTGGAGGACGAATTCCGCTGCAGACACTGTGCCAATCGATGCTGAGTCGACTCCAGACCTTCCAAGCGTCCTGCAATATTGCTTAGGAGGTCATGCGTCAGACTAACACTTTCGGCCGGGTCCATGTGGCCAGTTCTTACTGTCATGACTGAGGTTTCTGTGAACCCGGTGTAGTGAAGTCTGTGCGGGCGACTGGAGGATTATGTGAATACTACCACTGACCTGGTTTGGAAATGCTGTGGACTCTGGGTTTCCTTCGGTGACTGGGAAGAGGAACCGCAGCAGAGATGGCCGAATCTAGGTTCTCCTCATGCAGGATTAGGTCGGCAGACAGGAGGCATGCTGAAGGTCTCCTGAAAGACAGAACTGGAAAGGCACTGATGAATCAGTGAAGAATACCAGGTATAATTGTGCTAAAGGGCACGGGGTGCTTGGAGACACTGAGGTGCTTGCGGACACTGAGGTGCTTGCGGACACTGAGGTGCTTGCGGACACTGAGGTGCTTGGAGACACTGAGGTGCTTGGAGACACTGAGGTGCTTGGAGACACTGAGGTGCTTGGAGATGCGTAGAGACACTGGGGTGCGTAGAGACACTGGGGTGCGTAGGGGTGCTGAGGCACGGAGGTGCTGGAAGCACGGAGATGCTGTGGCATGGAGGTACTGAGGCACGGAGGTGCTGTGGCACGGAGGTGCTGTGGCACGGAGGTGCTGGAAGCACGGGGGTACTGAGGCACTGAGGCACGGAGATGCTGAGGCACTGAGGTGCTGAGGCACGGAGATGCTGAGTCACGGAGATACTGAGGTGCTGGAAGCACGGAGGTACTGAGGCACGGAGGTACTGAGGCACGGAGATGCTGAGTCACGGAGATACTGAGGTGCTGGAAGCACGGAGGTACTGAGGCACGGAGGTACTGAGGCACGGAGGTGCTGAGGCACGGAGGTGCTGTGGCACGGAGGTGCTGTGGCACAGAGGTGCTGGAAGCACGGAGGTACTGAGGCACGGAGGTACTGAGGCACGGAGGTACTGAGGCACGGAGGTACTGAGGCACGGAGGTACGGAGGCACGGAGGTACTGAGGCACGGAGGTGCTGTGGCACGGAGGTGCTGA
The DNA here is from genome assembly GCF_028390025.1 of Pseudophryne corroboree. NCBI lineage: Eukaryota > Metazoa > Chordata > Amphibia > Anura > Myobatrachidae > Pseudophryne > Pseudophryne corroboree. Next base: position 34,603 of record NW_026968891.1, on the reverse strand, counting down.
GGCACGGAGATGCTGAGGCACGGAGATGCTGGAAGCACGGAGATGCTGAGCCCTGGAGATCCCAACTACAACAGTAGTAAAACTGAAACACGACAGCTGTGGTTTTCAGTGGAGAACAGGGAATTCAGTACTGTGCCTTTAAGACGAAACATTGCAGCTGTACCTTTACATTGAGACTCAGGGAAATGGTGAAATCAAATGGCAACACACAAGTAAACCAAACGGTAACAAGGGAACAGAGTTTCCACAGGAACTTAGGTACAAAGGTTACCTTTAGGGAGCTCAGCTTAAGACCCACACAAGGCTGTATGTGACGCAAAGAACTGGCCCAGATTCCAACTCAGCCTCCTGATTTATACTTCCTGGTCCTTGATGATTGGTGGGCAGGATTAGGTAATGTCACTGTCATGTGACTACTCTAGCCAAGGCTGTGATGTAGAATGAGGCCTAGCAGGCCAAGAGAACACTGAAGCCTGGACTTCTGCAAAACACAGGATGCTTGCTTTTAGATTACTGAATTCAGCCTCACACAGGAGATCACCACAGGTGGAGCTGATTACCTATTACCTCTCAGGCAGAGAACTCAGGAAAACTGACAAGCTGTTTAACTCCGTGAGTGAAAAGACACAGGATCCAGGACAGATGGCAGGGGTAAGTCACCAAATATAAAACCTACAGTCAGGATTGTGACACTGAGCAGCAGGTCAGGCTCTTATTTTCTTTTTAATCAGGAGAGGCCGAGTGAACTGTGAGCAGGGGGGCAGAGCTACATGGGACCCAGAGGGGCTGCTGTGCTGTCAGAGAGGGAGAGGAAGAGAGAGATGAAGCTACTGCAGATCCCCAGCTGATTGTGAGGTGCCGGGTTGAAGGGTGATGTGATCACCCTTCTCCCTCGCTGCCGCTGGGGACCGCATCTAGGCTTCCTCCATCGAGGGCATGCGGCGCAGCAGTGGGCAGCGTGTAATGAGTTTGTCTGACTCATTATACTGCTGCCTGTTGTGGACACCTCCGTCCGTACGGACTGGTGTACATGCCCAGCACAGAGGTGACAGTGTTGGTGGAAGTGCTGCCCAGTTCTGACCCTGCAGGCCTCCCTGATCTGACTGCGGCCGCTGCTACTGCTGCGGCCCGAAACCCCTGCCGGTCCCCTCCATAGACTTCTGCCTGTCCAGCGCTGAGGTACTAGGGGTATCCCAGCTGCGGGAAGGGTATGTCTCTGGCTTTCTCTCCGGCAGGGGAAGGTGACAGCGGCGGAGGAAGTGTTGCCCACCTCAGACACTGCAGGCCTCCCCGATCCAGCTGCGGCCACAGCTGATGCTGCCAGAACCCCCTGCTGGTCTCCTTTGTTGACTGCCGCATGGCCAGTGCTGAAGTACTGGGGGTAGGCCAGCTACGGGAAGAGTGTCTCTGCCTCGGGCTTTCTCTCTCTGTCAGGGGAAGGAAGGGCTGATTCTCTGGCACAACAGGGAGGGCTAGGCTGCAGGAACACAGCACTGGAAGAAACAGGAGGCCGAACTCATGACCAAAAAGTGAGCAGTGCAGTGATCAGCCCCCTAGTCTTTCCCTCTCTCTGGGTGCAGAGCTGTATTCTACAGAGAGAGCTGGGATGGGAAGAAGGGGAACGGCACCTGACACACACATACACGCGCAACACCTGACACACACACATACACGTGCGGCACCTGACACACACACACGTAGCATCAGACACAATAAAATAAACATGCAGCACCTGACCCACACATACACGCGCAACACCTGACACACACACATACACGTGCGGCACCTGACACACACACACGTAGCATCAGACACAATAAAATAAACATGCAGCACCTGACACATGCATATACACGCAGCACCTGACACATGCATATACACGCAGCACCTGACACATGCATATACACGCAGCACCTGACACATGCATATACACGCAGCACCTGACACATGCATATACACGCAGCACCTGACACATACATATACACGCACACCATCAGACACACACATACACACGCAGTGCCTTACTCACACACACATAGACACGTGCAGCACCTGAGGCACACACATGTACACGCGCAGCACCTGACGCACACACATGTACATGCGCAGCACCTGACGCACACTCATGTACACACGCAGCACCTGACGCACACTCATGTACACGCGCAGCACCTAATGCACACTCACGTACACGCGCAGCACCTGACGCACACTCATGTACACGCGCATCACCTGACACAGACATACGTATTCATGCACAGCACCAGACATACACTTGTACACACGTGGAGCACCTGATACTCACACACATATACACCCGCAACACCTGACACACACACACACACACGTGCGGCAGCTGACGCATACACATGCACCATCAGACACACTCATATATACACGCAGCACCTGACACACACATACACACAGGAGCTGACACACATATACACGCGCAGCACCTGACACACACACACATATACACGCGCAGCACCTGACACCACGCACTCACACGTACAAGCAATGCATTTCACGCCTACCTCCAGCCTCAGTTACAGGCTGCTGCCGCCTACCCCCCTCCCTGCATCAGCTGCAAAGGCAGCAAAATATTTTGACCAAAGTCTAAAGGCCCGTACACATTAAACGATGTCGCTCTGTGAGCTACATCGTCTAATGTTTCCCCTCCCGGGCCGGCCGGCGGCCGACTGTACACACTGAGCGATATGACCGCTCATATCGCTCAGTGACGTCACGCCCCCGCCAGCCCTGCATGAAGGTCGTGGACGACAGTCCACATCCTTCCTGCATGCCCTACCGACAGCGAAGATTGTTGCCGACCCGCGGGGCCGCGAATCGTTTGTCGCTGGCTGCATACACACTTAACGATAAAATGAGCGACGTCGCTCATTAAATCGTTAAGTGTGTACGGACCTTAAACAATTTGGTTTGGTTAATAAAATAATTTTGCACAGAACAGTGATGTTATACGAACATTTTCATTAAACATTTAAAAAATCAAATGTTTATTCTTACAGTGAAATTTTACATTTCTGAATAAAAAAAATAAATTTAAAAAAAGCGATGAAATTCCATAGACAAAAAACCTTACGGTTTCACATGTCCCATTAAGGCTTCTTAGACATGATCGAAATTTCAGAAGCCTGTTGTAACTCTTCCACTCAAACTCCAAAAAGCAATGAAATTCCGATCATTAAGGCTGACGCCTTAATGGACGTGTTCCTTGCGCAATACAGATATGGTATGCCATCACAGCCTGTGGGTAAGTGCAGATTCAGCACTCTCACAGAGTGAGATTGCTGTCACTCACACAATGGTGGAGCTGCTAATTCACAGATTTGTGTGCTCATTGGAATACACACATGCAGTCTATGCAACTGAAGGTCTGAGCGGAAGACAAAGCTGCTCAGATGAGGTAAGAGTGTTGTTGATTGGAGGGAGGAGAGCGGTGTGGATGGGGGAACAGAAGTGTGTGGATAGAGGGAACACTAAGCAGCACTAATGGGGGGGACAGAGAAACACAGGGGGTAATTCAGACCGCAGCAGCGATTGCAGTCTGAATTAGTTTGTGAGGTGCGCACGTGCAATGGCCGCACTGCGCGTGCGTACCCCAGGAGCCCAGTGAGATGCTATCACCCTGCCTGATTGATAGGCAGAGGTGGTTGCGGGGAAGGAGGGGGGCGTGCAAACAGCGTTAGAATGCCATTGGCAGGGCATGGTCTGCACAACGGAGGCGTTTCCGGACCACTGGGGGGTGGGCTGTGGCGGTTATCCCCCTGCCAAGAGCGCAGGATCCACTAAATTTACCTTCAGGATGTCAGCTACATGAATAGGGTAAGAGTGGTGTGGATAGGGGGTAGATTAAGCAGCAAGTATGGGAAGGGAGACAGAGCGGTGCAGATGGGGGAAATGGTGCAGATGGGTTTAAAACACTGGCATGGATGGGTAGAAAACTGGTGCAGATGGGAGAGAAGACAGTGTGCCATGTACTGGAGGAGGCAGAGTGACGTTGAAGAAGGAAACACTGAGCAGCACAGAGAGAAGGAAACGGTGGTACAGACAATGCACAGGTGGGGAAAGACAGATGGTACAGATAAGTTAGTACAGACTAGCACAGATGGGAGAACACAGCAGTAGGGATTGGGGAAGACCGGGCAGCATGGGGGTGTATAGGGGAAGTAAGTGTAGATGCATAGACTGTAGATGGGGTTTTATAGTTTAGCAATTAACCAAGATGTTTGAGGGAGCTAAATGTGTATACTAAGTGAGATGGATGTATGGAGTTAGAAGGATGTTGTAACAAGGTGGCTTTGTTGTGTTGACTGAATGGGATGGTTGTGGGCACTGTGTGGGATGGGAGCACCACAAAACTGCTCAGACCTTCAGTTGCATAGACTGCATGTGTGTATTCCAATGAGCACACAAATCTGTGAATTAGCAGCTCCACCATTGTGTGAGTGACAGCAATCTCACTCTGTGAGAGTGCTGAATCTGCACTTACCCACAGGCTGTGATGGCATACCATATCTGTATTGCGCAAGGAACACGTCCATTAAGGCGTCAGCCTTAATGATCGGAATTTCATTGCTTTTTGGAGTTTGAGTGGAAGAGTTACAACAGGTTTCTGAAATTTCGATCATGTCTAAGAAGCCTTAATGGGACATGTGAAACCGTAAGGTTTTTTGTCTATGGAATATATATATATATCACAAACATATATGATTCATACATATATCACACACACATACATGATACATACATGAGAAAGACCTGGGATGGTGATGAGGCCAGGGCCCCCTGCTGATGTTGCGTTGAGGAAGGCAGTGTTCCAGGGCGGATGCCAGTCGGGGAGAGCGCCGCGCAGCCCGGGAAAAATACTGCTGAGGAGCTACATCTGGAAGAGCCCCTGGGAGAAAGAGTGCCACATGCCCCATCCTGCGCGGCAGACTCTGCAGGCCTGCACATGGGAAGGGAGGTCTCTGGCCACACATACTCACCCTTCTGCTGAAGCCCCGCTGCTGTCCCCATCAGCGATCTCCAGCGGGGAGCGGGGCCAGGATGAACCTCAACCTGTGAGAACTATCTTCATGATCAAGAGATCTCATATGCAAGATAAGTATGTGTTGGGATAGGGCTGGGGAGGGCGGCTGCTCGGGCACACCCCCGTCAAGTTAAGGAGATTTAACTGAGGAAGCACAAGGGAACTCTCGTCTGGGGACAACAACTGCAGGGAGACCACATCTTTTCAGATGAACATGGGAGGGCAGAAGGCTGCCTAATACTGAAGCACCCTCAGACATTAAACCATACGCAACAACTATTGCAAGCATTCCTGGGGGAAGGTCTGCAGCAGACGGATTTGCATACGGTGATGTCATCCAAGCAGTGGGCCAAAGTTGGCTGGAACCCTCATCTGTATATGAAAAGAGAAAAGGGGCATGCAGGGCATGGCGGCCTTTTGCGGCGCTTGGATAACCCCAAGTTTGCATTAAACACCCCCACCCTCCTTCGGTGTGGGGCTCATGTTGGCCATGCCCAAGCCCCTGAAGCATTCAAGCTGATTTATTGCAGCAGCTGGGCACTGTAACAGCTTCAGAGCTGCTCTACAAGACAAGTAAAAGGGTGTGGGCCCTGCAGCACCACCTGTAGTTTGCATACACACATATATAGGACAGCATCTCTTATATGCCCCAGGGTCAATAAAATAGTATCCTTGTCTAGGCTATCCATCCCCTCAGATAAGGTATTTGTCCATGCCGCTACAGCACTACACACCCAGGCCGACGCAATTGCCGGTCTGAGTAAGGTACCTGAATGTGTATAAATGGACTTCAGGGTAATCTCCTGTTTGCGGTCAGCACACTCTTTGAGGGTAGCCGTATCCTGGGACGGGAGGGCTACCTTCTTGGATAAGCGTGTTAATGCTTTGTCCACCCTAGGGGAGGATTCCCATCGTAACCTATCCGTTGATGGGAAAGGATACGCCATAAGAATCCTTTTGGAAATCTGCAGTCTTTTATCTGGAGATTCCCAAGCTTTTTCACATAACTCGTTCAGCTCGTGTGAGGGGGGAAAGGTTACCTCAGGCTTCTTTCCCTTGTACATATGTACCCTCTTGTCAGCGACAGGGGGTTCCTCTGTGATGTGCAAAACATCTTTTTCTCTGACGTCCTAGTGGATGCTGGGACTCCGTCAGGACCATGGGGATTAGCGGCTCCGCAGGAGACAGGGCACAAAAATAAAGCTTTAGGATCAGGTGATGTGCACTGGCTCCTCCCCCTATGACCCTCCTCCAAGCCTCAGTTAGGTTTTTGTGCCCGTCCGAGCAGGGTGCAATCTAGGTGGCTCTCCTAAAGAGCTGCTTAGAAAAAGTTTTTAGGTTTTTTATTTTACAGTGAGTCCTGCTGGCAACAGGCTCACTGCAACGAGGGACTTAGGGGAGAAGAAGTGAACTCACCTGCGTGCAGGATGGATTGGCTTCTTAGGCTACTGGACACCATTAGCTCCAGAGGGATCGAACACAGGCCCAGCCATGGAGTCCGGTCCCGGAGCCGCGCCGCCGACCCCCTTGCAGATGCCGAAAAGTGAAGAGGTCCAGAAACCGGCGGCAGAAGACTTTTCAGTCTTCATGAGGTAGCGCACAGCACTGCAGCTGTGCGCCATTGTTGTCACACACTTCACACCAGCGGTCACGGAGGGTGCAGGGCGCTGTGGGGGGCGCCCTGGGCAGCAATGAGAATACCTTGTTCTGGCTAAAAAATACATCACATATAGCCCCTGGGGCTATATGGATGTATTTAACCCCTGCCAGGTCTCACAAACACCGGAGAAGAGCCTGCCGAAATAGGGGGCGGGGCCTATCTCCTGACAATGCTAAATTCCTTTGTCGTATAAACAACCCTTATGAAGCTAAGAACACTGTACGCTGTTTACTTAAGAAATACCGTAATGATACGCTATTTGCGTAACGATCGCTCAGCCGTAGGCGAGACGCTCAAGCGTCACGTTCGCTCACGGCCCAGTGATCACAGGACACGTTATTGGTTATGTCTAGGGGAAAGATTCGCTGTAACGTAGCATACGCTAGAGACCACGAGGAGGTCACCAGCGGTGCAGACGCTCACAACACTATACCTTGATATTAAACCTTATACCGATGAAACACACAGAATACCTTAATGTGAGTACAGGGTGTAAATGCAACCTTGTGTAACCTGACTACCTACAAAGCTGTTTGGGCGTCACCGACGCTCAAGTGAACACTTAACACTATAGTAAATACACTGATACTGGTTTAGGTTTCCAAAGCCTATTAACTGTATTATATCTAATATACTTGTAAAAGGGGATAACAGTACATATGATACACTACAATATAACAGAGACTTCCTAACCACAGAACTAAACAATAAATACAAAAAGACAATACTACACTGACCTAAATGCAATACAATACACTAATACTACGAAGTATTTAAGAGAAAAGAGGAGAGAGAGAGATAGAGAGAGAGAGAAAGAGAGATATTGGCTCGCAGAAAGACAATGATTATGGAGAGAACTTACGCACAAAGGGTATGATCGCCTGCGCCTCGATATCCAGCTCCCGATTATCAGCAGATAACCGTTGATGAGAGAGTGAGAGCTGGATGTGGTCGGCCTGCCTATTTATGCCCCACACACAATGCAATCTCCTGGTCCTACAATCCCATTGTCCATTGGCCGAAGGAATTCGGCCCTGTATCATAACAAAAGGTCATAGGGTGATTCATACAGGTGGGCTGTGACGATTTCCAACAGCTCAGGTGGGTGGGAAACTGGGTTTCCCGCCGCATACCTGAGTATGTGCAAATCATAGAAATGGACATAAACTTCTTATGTCCATAACTATTCGCACGAGCGATTAATACGCTCCAAACCAACACCGGAATATTGCTAATTAAATACTCTTCCGATGGGTACCAAACACTGCTGTATGATTCCTGTTAGACCCTTCGTACGATATAAGGAGGGATTCCTCAGCTCTGGGACATTGTACTTTAACCAAACTTACAGAAACTATCAAAGGGATCATGATCTATAAACTACATTAATTGTGAACATTTGCAACTACTGAGTCGCACGCTACGATCACATAAACTCTACCGTAAATGCACATACTGCGCGTGCGAGTGCACGCTATTGCGAGTATGCGCTTCCACGGGAGAGCGTACGCACGCGCAGCACGGACCAGTGTGCGGTGTAAATATGGCAGTGTGCATTAAGACATTTTTCTGACTTTGACAGTCCACCCTTTGGCAGTCAATAATAACTGCCACAAAATATTTAAGGAGAAAAATGTAAGTCAGGGGTTAATTGATTTCCATGGTGGGGAAAGGAAGAAGAATGGAGTAGGTGTGAAGAGGGTATGACCTAGTGAGAAAGTAGAAGCATGTGTGTATGAGTCCATGTTTGGAGGGTCATGTATCATCGGGCCGTACGTGTGGTAAATCAAGCTTCGAGGTATTGCGAAGTATACATTTGAATTCCTTCTTATCCTGTGGTACAGGTCTGTGGATGGGCTGTCAAACTCTACCGAGCTCATTTCGGCTGTGGTTGTAACACAATGGGGATGCACATTTTAGTTGATGATACATGAATTGGGGGGGGGGTATGTGGTTGCTGCTATCTGTGCCTGTATTCCCTATCGACTATGTGTGTTATTACCTGAGGGTTGCAGAGATGAAGATAAAGAACACTTACGAAAAATGCAATGATATTCTATGTCAGGTTAATGTACGTTCGTCGATTGAGGTCTTGATTGGTGTCGGTTGATTGGAGTCTTCTTCTTTGTGCTTTTGCTCATAAATCGTGAGTAAAGCAAACAACGTCCATGGATTTACAAAAAATGTTGGGCTAGCGTGATTTTAAAGTTCCTAGGGAAACTGGGGTACCCATGGCATTGTCCATCAAAATCTTGTATATCAGGTCGTCTGCCCTTCTTCTTTCCATCTTTCCGTTGTCGGCCCCTTGGCTCATCAAATCCTTCGTCTACGTGGGTCTTTGTACCTCGGAGGAAAACATAGAAATGGGTGAAAGACGGACCGTATACTCATTACATCATTACGTCATGGTTTCTAGCATTGGGTCATAAATCAAATCCAGGTTAATTACAGTTTCCTCACTCCTTAAGCTCATCACTTTCGTACTTTGCTTGCACCTCATCAAAGCCTGCCCGCATCTAAATATCAATCCAATAGATATAACGACACCCAAAATACATAGGAGAAACTTTCCAACATCCATTATGACTCCTTGAGCCCAGTCTCCTAAACCGGAGAACCAATTTCGCGGGTTCAACCATGACACCCAACCAGTCAGCTCATTACCTACAGCAGCAAGGGTGAGATTGTGTTTTCGACGAAATTCCCACTTTAATTGCAGAATATCGTCCATCTTTTGGTCTATGACCTCTACCGGATCCTCGGTGCTATTTGTGATATACGTGCAACACTTTATGCCGTACTGTGTTGCCAATGTAACACAATATCCGCCTGTTACTGCTGTAAGATAATTAAGAATCATCCTATGCTGAACTAGTTCTGTTTTGTAAGCTTGAAGTTCTCTTCCAGTGTATCTAAACGTGTCATCATACATTTCAGTGATATTATCTAACAAATTGGCGAGTGCGGAAATGTATCTATAATTCATCACACCTCGAGCGGTACGAGTGAAATCTAACGCTACCAGAACCTGAATCCCGGTGGATTCATGGATAAGATCAGAGGCCGGATGCTCTAACCTTTCTGACAGTTGTCTTTTAACAAGGTGCTCGTAGTGAGTGTGAGTATAAGGAGCTTGGGCACCACGGTGTATGTCCTTCATTTTGTCATGTGTAACAGTCATCACTTCAGGCAATACTTTTCCAATATAACACAATCCTTCAGAGTTTGGGGCAAGCCACTTGTACGCCTTTCTCCCGCATATGAAATATGCATCATCGGGGAGAACATAAGGGACGGAGAAGGACATGACCATGTTACAAACCTTCCAGGTGAAATCTCCTGACCCTAATTCTTCCATCTGTCTAATGCACGTATCAGTTTGTACGATATGTGCACAGTATCCTGGTGATACCTCTCCAACTTTAGTAATCCTATTTCCTAAGGTATATCGATACCGGAAAGATTTTCCTCTACTGGCTATGTGGCGTACGAGCTCTGTATCTGTAGGCATTCTATCTGCTCTGTGTGAAAAGGTCATGGTAAGGTTGCTCCATGACACTTCCCAATTTCCCGGTTTTCTGGGATTGGAGATGTTAAAACATATGAGGGACCTATCCACATGGTATTGGTGGAGCTTCAAACTAGGAGGGCTGGAGATGTTAAACCTCCGGTCCACCGGTCTCCCACCACTTAGCTCAAGTACCTCCCCTAACGTTAAAGGAAATGGTACTAGCCCTGATTTGCTGTGACCCTGAGGTACTTGAGAGCATACCCAACAATCTGTTTGGTTCAACACGTTACCCACTAGAGAGTGATAGTCACTCAATGGATGCCGGTCCATATGGATATTAAAACTAGATTGGCATTTCTTTATGCATCCATCTTCAACCAGATTATCACAGAGCCTACAGATACAATTTTCTTCAGCTAACAATCCATCACAATTTCTTCTATCGGATCGTTTTCTGATACTCGCCTTTGCTTGTTGGCTTGGTTGATCTTGGAAAACTACGCCTCCATCATCATAATCGGAACCCATTCCAGAACCTCTTTCGACCTCTATGGTACTCTCGCCGGAACAGACTGCTCTGGTCAACATCATGGTTAACATCAAAATCCGGATCACAGTCTCTTGGGGCAAGTCCATCTTTGAGGAGGAAATAGAGAAGAATGAGAAGGGGGAAAAAGAAATTTTAAGGGAGAGGGGATGGGAAGTGGAGAAAACAATAAAAGGGAGAGGGGAGTCGACAGCTGCTTTCGGTCTTCAAGGCTCAGGTGCCGCCTCAGTCCTCCTGGAACAGACACTCTAGTGATACAACCTCTACCGTCTGTTCCTTATCACGGGACTTCTCTGGATCAGCAACCTTCTTGCAGTGGGATGAATGGACCCAAGTCTCTCTCTCAGCAACCTTCAATGCTGTGGTGCTAGTCAATAAGACCTGGTATGGTCCTTCCCATCTATCAATAAGACAACCTGAGCGTAGAAAATTTCGTATCATTACATAATCCCCAGGTTCAATGTCATGACAATTACTATCTGGTAAATCAGGAATCACCAACTTCAGATTATCATTTTGATTCCTCAACTGTTTACTCATGTTAATCAAGTATTTTACAGTTACTTCATTGTTACATTTCAAATCATCCTGAGGGTTAATCATGACATGCGGTTGTCGACCAAACAGAATTTCAAAAGGAGACAGATTAAGAGGGGACCTGGGAGTGGTTCTGATGCTATACAAAACAATGGGTAAAGCTTCTGGCCACGTCAATCCTGTCTCTGCCATTACTTTACTCAATTTATTTTTAATAGTGCTGTTCACTCTTTCGACCTTCGCACTCGCCTGTGGACGGTACGGAGTGTGCAGCTTACTATCAATTCCCATCAACTTACACATTCCTTGAAAGACATCACCTGTAAAATGGGTACCCCTATCACTTTCAATGATTCTAGGGATACCATATCTACATACAAATTCCTGCACAATTTTCTTAGCTGTAAACATAGCGGTATTTGTAGCTGCTGGGAAAGCCTCGACCCAATTCGAGAAAACATCTATACAAACAAGTACATATTTCAAATTTCTACATGGGGGTAATTGAATGAAGTCAATTTGTATTACTTGGAAAGGGCCGCCGGCAGGTGGGATATGGGATGGTTCTGTAGGTATTGCTTTTCCAATATTCTTTCTCAGACAGGTAAGGCATGACATTGCTCTTTTACTCGCATGAGAGGAGAATCCTGGGGCGCACCAGTATGCTCTTACCAATTTGCACATCCCCTCCTTGCCTAGATGAGTCAGCCCGTGAGCTGCTTCAGCCAGACACGGAAGGTATGCCCTGGGGGCCACTGGTTTACCATGTCCATCCGTCCAGAGCCCTGAGGACTCCTGGCCATATCCCTTTGCCTTCCAGACTGCCTTCTCCTGAGTGGAACACAAATTCTGCATTTCACACAACTTTTGTGTGTTGATGGTATTAAATACCATCAGTTGTGTGGTGTCTGTCCGTATGGGGGTAGCAGCTGCAAGCTTTGCAGCTTCGTCTGCTCGGCTGTTACCAAGGGATACTGGGTCTTGGCTATATGTATGTGCTTTACATTTGATAACAGCCACTCTGTCGGGTTCCTGTATCGCTGTTAGAAGCCTTTTTATGTGAGCTGCATGCGCTATCGGTGTACCAGCTGCCGTCATGAAATTTCTGAGACGCCATAGCGCTCCGAAATCATGGACTACCCCGAACGCATATCTAGAATCGGTGTAGATATTGGCAGACTTACCCTTAGCCAATTCACATGCTCTGGTTAGGGCGACCAGTTCAGCAACCTGGGCTGAGTGAGGTGGGCCTAGCGGTTCCGCTTCTATGGTGTCTTGGTCATCTACGACTGCGTATCCAGTACACAAGTCTCCCGAGTCTGACTGTCTGTGACAACTACCGTCCGTGTAGAACGTGAGTTCTGCATCTTCTAGTGGATTGTCACTGATGTCAGGCCTTGCGGTAAAATTTTGGGTCAAATATTCCATACAATCATGTGTATCTTCCCTTGCATTAAATCCTCCTTCCCCATCACTCTCACCTCCCACCCTTTGTGCCTGTCCAGGCACACCTGGGAGAAATGTTGCAGGGTTTAATGCGCTGCATCTCCTTATGGTGATGTTTACTGGGGCCATTAATGCCAATTCCCATCTCGTAAACCTTGCTGATGAGACATGTCTGGTTTGGGCAGAATTTAATAAGGCCGATACCGCATGTGGTGTATGGATTGTGAGGTTGTGGCCTAGCACGACATCTTCGCTTTTCGTCACTAGCAATGCTATCGCCGCAACGCTACGCAAGCATGTGGGGAGGGATCGCGCTACCGTGTCTAGCTGAGCGCTGTAGTATGCAATTGGCCTGCTGGCATCACCGTGTTTTTGTGTTAGTACACCTGCTGCGCACCCAGCACTTTCTGTTCCATATAGTTCAAAGGGTTTCCCATAGTCTGGCATACCTAGTGCTGGTGCCTGCGTTAGGCACTGTTTGAGTCTCTCAAATGCTGTTTCGGATTCGTCTGTATGCAAAATCCGATCAGGTTTGTTTGAAGAGACCATTTCCTGCAAAGGTAGCGCCAATATGGAAAACCCTGGGATCCAATTACGGCAATACCCACACATTCCTAAAAACGTCCTGATCTGTTGCTGGGTTTGTGGCAGTGTCATGTCTCTAATGGCTTGGATTCTATCAGCGGTCAGGTGTCTCAGTCCTTGTGTTAGACAGTGTCCCAAGTATTTTACCTTAGCTTGGCATAATTGCAACTTGTCTTTGGAGACCTTGTGACCTGTGTCTGAAAGATGAAACAGGAGCTGTTTCGTATCCTTCAGGGATGCCTCCAATGAATCAGAACACAGTAGTAGATCATCCACGTACTGTATCAACACTGATCCACTTTCCGGTTGGAAAGACTGTAAACAATCATGCAAAGCCTGAGAAAATATACTTGGACTATCTATGAAACCTTGGGGTAACCGAGTCCACGTGTATTGGACTCCTCTGTATGTGAATGCAAACAAATATTGGCTGTCAGGGTGCAGAGGTACCGAAAAGAAAGCGGAGCAGAGGTCAATAACAGTGAAAAATTTGGCAGTGGGAGGAATTTGCATTAGGATGACAGCTGGATTAGGCACTACGGGGAACTGACTCTCAACTATTTTGTTAATCCCCCTTAGATCCTGCACTAGCCTGTAACCCCTCCCCCCACTCTTTTTAACAGGGAAGATGGGACTATTTGCTGTGCTGGACGTTCTTACTAGAATGCCCTGTTGTAGCAAGCGCTCTATTACCGGGAAAACTCCTAACTCCACCTCTGGCTTCAGAGGATACTGTGGGATTTTTGGAGCTATCCTACCATCTTTTACTTGCACTACTACTGGAGCTACATTTGCCATTAATCCAGTGTCCTGTCCATCTTTTGTCCAAAGCGACTCTGGTATCTGAGATGTCATCTCTTCTACCTGGGATGGGTTCCTATTTGTTATAACGGTGTGTGACATTAATTTTGATGGGGAGTCTAACATGTCTCGTACTTCCTGAGCGTGATTCTCAGGGATGTCCAAGAATACACCTTCAGGAGTACAATAAATGACGCAACCCATTTTACATAGTAAGTCTCTTCCCAGGAGATTGGTCGGTGCCGATGCAGCCAGCAAAAAGGAATGCTTGGTATGCAAAGGCCCTATTGTAATCTCGGCTGGTTTGCTAACAGGGTAGTGCTGGACTACTCCTGTTACTCCCATTGCTGGAATTGTCCTACCAGTGGTTCTCATGCCCACTGTCGAATTGATCACTGACTTGGCCGCCCCTGTGTCTACAAGAAAGTTTAAAGTTTTACCGGCTACATTGATTGCAATCTCTGGTTCGCTTCCAAGACTGGCAATCAATTTAACTGGTTGCAGATTACAGGTATGGCCACACCCCTATTGGGTATGCTGACCTCCCTGAATCCCGCTGGCAGCAACTACTTGTGAGGGAGTTAGCTGGGAACTACCAGAGGCATGCCAATCTCTGTTTGGGGGATATCTTTTTGTTTCCCCTGTATGTGGCTCAAAACTCCGCCTCTGTGGACCCTGCTCCCAATGTCGTGTGTGGTGTTGTTGTCTAGGGGGTTGAAAAGATCTTTGTACATTTCTTACTCTACAGTCTCGTGCAAAATGTCCTGGTTTGTTACAAGAAAAACATGTTATTACACTTGCCTTACCCACAGGATTCGGTGGTACATACGCAGGCTGCCTTGTGGTCAGCGCCTGTATACTTACGGACATCAACTTATCACTTTGCGACTCCCTGTGCCTAGTGATATTTCTGTCGTGATCAATAGCAGCCTCTCTCAAGGTGGACACTGACAGACCTCGCCAACATGGCTGCGTGGTCTGTACCCTAGCTTTTAATGTTTCTTTCAAACCATCCATCAGTACAGATACTGCTACTTCTCGATGGTTTGGGTTGGTCTTAATGTCTTCTATACCAGTGTACTTTGCCATTTCTAATAGTGCCCGGTGAAAATATTCTGTTGCCGTTTCGGACTCCTTTTGCTTAATGGAAAATATTTTATTCCATTTAACAACGGCAGGGAAATACTCTTTTAGCTGTAAATTTATCCTTTTTACATTATCCTTGTTGTACACGTCTGTAAGCGGTACATCTTTATCCAATGCACAATCAGCTAAAAACTGAGTTGCATCAACATTGGAAGGTAAACAAGCTCTTAGCAGTATCTGCCAATCCTTGTTGTTGGGTTCTACCGTGTTACCTAAATCCCTGATGTATTTTTGGCTAGCAACTAAATCCTTCCTGGGGTCAGGAAATTCGGACACTATTGTTCTTAATTCCATTCTGGAAAATGGAGTGTACATGGCAATGTTCCTTATGGGAGTGGCTCCAGACACATCTGTTTTTCCATTGGGAACTGCTATTACCCTTACAGGAGCAATTCTAACAGCCTCTTCCTGTGTAGATTCTACAGCTTGTTGTGGTACAATTGTTTCAGTGTAGTGCATGGTGCCGTACTTACCCGTTGACACGACCTCACCTATCCCTCCGCTAGGGGCTTTCACTAATCTCGTGGGTGTCGCTGTGCCTACTGTGGTCTCTGCTATGGTGGCTGCAAGAGAGAGAGCTGAAATTGTTGCTGAATCGTCTTCTTGATCACACTCCTGAGGAAGGTTCAAAACAGGGTACATCTTGCACGGGTTAATACTTGCATGAGTTATTTGGTTAACATCATTAACATTTACAGTGTTACTAAGATTTTGTGTTTTACAACCCAGTGCGTTTCTCTCCGCAATCAACTTCTCTCCTGCAATGTATGGTGGGGGAGGAGCTGTGGCAATCAACTTCCTGACTGCCCCAGATCCCGCCGCCAGAGCCAAACCTCTCTGTATCTCACCTTCCTGGTGCCATAACTGTAAATAATCATGATGCTGAATTCGTCTCTTTGCTGATTTTACGAGACATATCCTCCTCCTTAAATTTTGTAACACCTCTGGACTGAAGCTACCTATTCTTGGGAACTTGTCCCTGTCTTGTACAGTCATTCTCTCCCATTCATCACATAAAGATTCGGTGTGAATTCCATATTTTTCACACATTACATATCGTGCCGACCCAACTGGTCGGTTCACAGAATCAACCTGAACCAGGGTTGATCGCCCCCTACCTGAGCAACTGGCCCCCATAGTCTGTAGGTGTTGCTTAGTCCTCCTTGGATTTTCTGTATCAAGGTTTTCAGCAAGCCTTTTCAGACAACCAAATTACTCCACAGTAGGCCGGCGGTGGCGGTTTACCGAGTACCCCACTCACTCGCCCACCTCGACCAATACGACCTGATCACACCGACGTGGTGCTGGCGTACTCGATACAGGGCCCCTATGGAACCTTCAGTTTACTGGAACATATGAGGGTTACCCGCAGGACACTTACTCTTTCCAGTAAAGGTGGGGTTGTTAGATAGTTCCTGAGTGACCAGCGAACTTCCCTTCCAAAAATAAAAAATTACACAAATCACGTCAGAATGTACAAATAGCGTTTGTGACCACTTTACTCTAATGGTATTAGGTCAGATTACTAACTACTGCACACAATTACGTGCGGTCCAATCGTTCAGTACACGAGCACTACTTGTCATGTACTGAAAGACCAATGGAATCGATGTTTCCGGCCGCGATTCCTTCAGCAAGAGCTTATGGCCTATATGGGTTCTGCACCAACACCCCAGGCGTTGTGCCACTGGACTTTTATAGCGGACCTTTTACCTTACGACCTCCTGGTCTTGTTCCTTATGACCTCCTGGTCTTGTTACCTTATGGTCCGCTATACTCTAATGCTCAAATATTATTTAACCAGGGATGCCTCCCTGGCCACCGTATATGTCACTTACACGTATGTCCCTTGACGAGTACCCGGCTTTCCTTTTGGTTCCACCTTAAAGTTATATAAACTTTTGTATACAAAACACACTCACTCAACACATGTACACTTTGTTTCTATATCTATTTCTGCGCAGAAATTGTCTTCAGGCCAAGAGTGTTACCAATCAGGAGCAGGATCTGTTAAACTAAATTTCAGATTTTCCAAAAATAGATTTGCGTTATTTACCGCGTCACGTTATCTACCGCTGTGCGTTAATTATCGCTTTTGCGCTAATTATCGCTTTGCGCTAATTCAACTTTTCGTGACTTGGGCTACGTGGGCGTAACCAGACGCTACGTTGCGTAATGAACGCTGCGTGCGTCTGCCTTTTGGATTGCGTACGCTAGTCTTTGTTAGCGACACGTGTACGCAATGCAGAGGATCCACCGTAACACAATATATATACTTTTATCAATGTAAATGATCCCTGATCATCTACCGCAATCCACACTGACTGCCTTGTATCTCAGACAAACCGTGTGTTTGTTCTATACTTTAACTATTACCTCTACTTTTAAATAACAGCAAAATCTCTTTTTAGCACTTTCTATCAACTATAAAATTTGGCAAACAGGAATAGTGATATACGAAAATGAAACAGAAATGCAGATATATGCGTACGTACGCAAGACAAAAGAAAAATAAACAGTTTTAAAAGACACAAGCGTTTTGTTCTTACTTCCGGTTACCGGATTCCTTCAGCACTCTTTACCTAAGCGAAGCAGACGCTTATCCCGCCAGCACTATGAGACAACCTCCCACCCTTTGCTGGAGGGATAATGTCTGCTGATCTACCTAGTGCAGATGTGAAAAGGACCGGACGAGCCCGCAATTGACAATGCTAAATTCCTTTGTCGTATAAACAACCCTTATGAAGCTAAGAACACTGTACGCTGTTTACTTAAGAAATACCGTAATGATACGCTATTTGCGTAACGATCGCTCAGCCGTAGGCGAGACGCTCAAGCGTCACGTTCGCTCACGGCCCAGTGATCACAGGACACGTTATTGGTTATGTCTAGGGGAAAGATTCGCTGTAACGTAGCATACGCTAGAGACCACGAGGAGGTCACCAGCGGTGCAGACGCTCACAACACTATACCTTGATATTAAACCTTATACCGATGAAACACACAGAATACCTTAATGTGAGTACAGGGTGTAAATGCAACCTTGTGTAACCTGACTACCTACAAAGCTGTTTGGGCGTCACCGACGCTCAAGTGAACACTTAACACTATAGTAAATACACTGATACTGGTTTAGGTTTCCAAAGCCTATTAACTGTATTATATCTAATATACTTGTAAAAGGGGATAACAGTACATATGATACACTACAATATAACAGAGACTTCCTAACCACAGAACTAAACAATAAATACAAAAAGACAATACTACACTGACCTAAATGCAATACAATACACTAATACTACGAAGTATTTAAGAGAAAAGAGGAGAGAGAGAGATAGAGAGAGAGAGAAAGAGAGATATTGGCTCGCAGAAAGACAATGATTATGGAGAGAACTTACGCACAAAGGGTATGATCGCCTGCGCCTCGATATCCAGCTCCCGATTATCAGCAGATAACCGTTGATGAGAGAGTGAGAGCTGGATGTGGTCGGCCTGCCTATTTATGCCCCACACACAATGCAATCTCCTGGTCCTACAATCCCATTGTCCATTGGCCGAAGGAATTCGGCCCTGTATCATAACAAAAGGTCATAGGGTGATTCATACAGGTGGGCTGTGACGATTTCCAACAGCTCAGGTGGGTGGGAAACTGGGTTTCCCGCCGCATACCTGAGTATGTGCAAATCATAGAAATGGACATAAACTTCTTATGTCCATAACTATTCGCACGAGCGATTAATACGCTCCAAACCAACACCGGAATATTGCTAATTAAATACTCTTCCGATGGGTACCAAACACTGCTGTATGATTCCTGTTAGACCCTTCGTACGATATAAGGAGGGATTCCTCAGCTCTGGGACATTGTACTTTAACCAAACTTACAGAAACTATCAAAGGGATCATGATCTATAAACTACATTAATTGTGAACATTTGCAACTACTGAGTCGCACGCTACGATCACATAAACTCTACCGTAAATGCACATACTGCGCGTGCGAGTGCACGCTATTGCGAGTATGCGCTTCCACGGGAGAGCGTACGCACGCGCAGCACGGACCAGTGTGCGGTGTAAATATGGCAGTGTGCATTAAGACATTTTTCTGACTTTGACACTCCTCAGCACACAGCGCCATTTTCCTGCTCAGCTCCGCTGCGAGGAAGGCTCCCAGGACTCTCCCCTGCACTGCACTACAGAAACAGGGTAAAACAGAGAGGGGGGGCACTTTTTTTGGCGTTTTTTATATATATTAAGCTGCTATAAGGGAGACAACACTTCTATAGGGTTGTTCCTATATATTTATAGCGCTTGGGTGTGTGCTGGCAAACTCTCCCTCTGTCTCCCCAAAGGGCTAGTGGGGTCCTGTCTTCGATAAGAGCATTCCCTGTGTGTCTGCTGTGTCTCGGTACGTGTGTGTCGACATGTATGAGGACGATGTTGGTGTGGAGGCGGAGCAATTGCCGGTAATGGTGATGTCACCCCCTAGGGAGTCGACACCGGAATGGATGGCTTTGTTTATGGAATTACGTGATAATGTCAGCACATTACAAAAATCAGTTGATGACATGAGACGGCCGGCAAACCAGTTAGTACCTGTACAGGCGTCTCAGACACCGTCAGGGGCTGTAAAACGCCCTTTACCTCAGTCGGTCGACACAGACCCAGACACGGACACCGAATCTAGTGTCGACGGTGAAGAAACAAACGTATTTTCCAGTAGGGCCACACGTTATATGATCACGGCAATGAAGGAGGCTTTGCATATCTCTGATACTGCATGTACCACAAAGAGGGGTATTATGTGGGGTCTGAAAAAACTACCTGTAGTTTTTCCTGAATCAGACGAATTGAATGAAGTGTGTGATGAAGCGTGGGTTAACCCCGATAGAAAACTGCTAATTTCAAAGAAGTTATTGGCATTATATCCTTTCCCGCCAGAGGTTAGGGCGCGCTGGGAAACACCCCCTAGGGTGGATAAGGCGCTCACACGCTTATCAAAACAAGTGGCGTTACCGTCTCCTGAAACGGCCGCCCTCAAGGATCCAGCGGATAGGAGGCTGGAAACTACCCTGAAAAGTATATACACTCATACTGGTGTTATACTGCGACCAGCCATCGCCTCTGCATGGATGTGCAGTGCTGGGGTGTTTTGGTCGGATTCCCTGACTGAAAATATTGATACCCTAGATAGGGACAGTATTTTATTGACTTTAGAGCAATTAAAGGATGCTTTTCTTTATATGCGAGATGCTCAGAGGGATATTTGCACTCTGGCATCGAGAGTAAGTGCGATGTCCATATCTGCCAGAAGAAGTTTATGGACGCGACAATGGTCAGGTGATGCGGATTCCAAACGGCATATGGAAGTATTGCCGTATAAGGGGGAGGAATTATTTGGGGTCGGTCTATCGGATTTGGTGGCCACGGCAACAGCCGGGAAATCCACCTTTTTACCTCAGGTCCCCTCCCAACAGAAAAAGACACCGTCTTTTCAGCCGCAGTCCTTTCGTTCCTATAGGAACAAGCGGGCGAAAGGACAGTCATATTTGCCCCGAGGCAAAGGAAAGGGTAAGAGAGTGCACCAAGCAGCTTCTTCCCAGGAGCAGAAGCCCTCCCCGGCTTCTGCAAAGCCTTCAGCATGACGTTGGGGCTTTACAAGCGGACTCAGGGGCGGTGGGGGGTCGACTCAAGAATTTCAGCGCACAGTGGGCTCACTCACAGGTGGACCCCTGGATCCTGCAGATAGTATCTCAGGGTTACAGGTTGGAATTCGAGAAGTCTCCCCCTCGCCGGTTCCTAAAGTCTGCTCTGCCAACGTCTCCCTCAGACAGGGCGACGGTATTGGAAGCCATTCACAAGCTGTATTCTCAGCAGGTGATAGTCAAGGTACCCCTCCTACAACAGGGAAAGGGGTATTATTCCACACTATTTGTGGTACCGAAGCCGGACGGCTCGGTAAGACCTATTCTAAATCTGAAATCTTTGAACCTGTACATACAAAAATTCAAGTTCAAGATGGAGTCACTCAAAGCAGTGATAGCGAATCTGGAAGAAGGGGACTTTATGGTGTCCCTGGACATCAAGGATGCTTACCTGCATGTCCCAATTTGCCCTTCACATCAAGGGTACCTCAGGTTCGTGGTGCAAAACTGTCATTATCAGTTTCAGACGCTGCCGTTTGGATTGTCCACGGCACCTCGGGTCTTTACCAAGGTAATGGCCGAAATGATGTTTCTTCTGCGAAGAAAAGGCGTATTAATTATCCCTTACTTGGACGATCTCCTGATAAGGGCAAGGTCCAGGAAACAGCTGGGGGACGTAGTAGCACTAACCCAAGTAGTGCTGCAACAGCACGGGTGGATTCTGAATTTTCCAAAATCTCAATTGACCCCGACAACACGTCTGCTGTTCCTGGGAATGATTCTGGACACGGTTCAGAAAAAGGTGTTTCTTCCGGAGGAGAAAGCCAGGGAGTTATCCGAACTTGTCAGGAACCTCCTAAAACCAGGGAAAGTGTCTGTGCATCAATGCACAAGAGTCCTGGGAAAGATGGTGGCTTCTTACGAAGCGATTCCATTCGGCAGATTCCACGCACAAACTTTTCAGTGGGATCTGCTGGACAAATGGTCCGGATCGCATCTGCAGATGCATCAGCGGATAACCTTATCGCCACGGACAAGGGTGTCTCTTCTGTGGTGGTTACAGAGTGCTCATCTGTTAGAGGGCCGCAGATTCGGCATACAGGACTGGGTCCTGGTGACCACGGATGCCAGTCTGAGAGGCTGGGGAGCGGTCACACAGGGAAGAAACTTCCAGGGAGTATGGTCAAGCCTGGAGATGTCTCTTCACATAAATATACTGGAGCTAAGAGCGATTTACAATGCTCTAAGCCTGGCAAAACCCCTGCTTCAGGGTCAGCCGGTGTTGATCCAGTCGGACAACATCACGGCAGTCGCCCACGTAAACAGACAGGGCGGCACAAGAAGCAGGAGAGCAATGGCAGAAGCTGCAAGGATTCTTCGCTGGGCGGAAGATCATGTGATAGCACTGTCAGCAGTGTTCATTCCGGGAGTGGACAACTGGGAAGCAGACTTCCTCAGCAGACACGATCTACACCCGGGAGAGTGGGGACTTCATCCAGAAGTCTTCCACATGATTGTGAACCGTTGGGAAAAACCAAAGGTGGATATGATGGCGTCTCGCCTCAACAAAAAACTGGACAGGTATTGCGCCAGGTCAAGAGACCCTCAGGCAATAGCTGTGGACGCTCTGGTAACACCGTGGGTGTTCCAGTCAGTGTATGTGTTCCCTCCTCTGCCTCTCATACCAAAAGTACTGAGAATTATACGGCAAAGGGGAGTAAGAACGATACTCGTGGCCCCGGATTGGCCAAGAAGAACTTGGTATCCGGAACTTCAGGAGATGCTCACGGAAGATCCGTGGCCTCTACCTCTAAGACGGGACCTGCTTCAGCAGGGACCGTGTCTATTCCAAGACTTACCGCGGCTGCGTTTGACGGCATGGCGGTTGAACGCCGAATTCTAAGGGAAAAAGGCATTCCGGAAGAGGTCATTCCTACACTGGTAAAAGCCAGGAAGGAGGTGACTGCACAACATTATCACCGCATTTGGAGAAAATATGTTGCGTGGTGTGAGGCCAGGAAGGCCCCCACGGAGGAATTTCAATTGGGTCGATTCCTACATTTCCTGCAAACAGGATTGTCTATGGGCCTCAAATTGGGGTCCATTAAGGTTCAAATTTCGGCCCTGTCGATTTTCTTCCAGAAAGAATTGGCTTCAGTTCCTGAAGTCCAGACTTTTGTAAAAGGAGTACTACATATACAGCCCCCGGTTGTGCCCCCAGTGGCTCCGTGGGACCTTAATGTAGTTTTGGATTTTCTCAAATCCCATTGGTTTGAGCCACTCAAATCGGTGGATTTGAAATATCTTACATGGAAAGTAGCCATGCTACTGGCCCTGGCTTCAGCCAGGAGAGTGTCAGAATTGGCGGCTTTATCGTATAAAAGCCCATATCTGATTTTCCATTCGGACAGGGCAGAACTGCGGACGCGTCCTCAGTTTCTGCCTAAGGTGGTGTCAGCGTTTCACCTGAACCAGCCTATTGTGGTGCCTGCGGCTACTAGCGATTTGGAGGATTCCAAGTTGCTGGACGTTGTCAGGGCATTGAAAATATATATTTCAAGGACGGCTGGAGTCAGAAAATCTGACTCGCTGTTTATACTGTATGCACCCAACAAGCTGGGTGCTCCTGCTTCTAAGCAGACGATTGCTCGTTGGATTTGTAGCACAATTCAACTTGCACATTCTGTGGCAGGCCTGCCACAGCCTAAATCTGTCAAGGCCCATTCCACAAGGAAGGTGGGCTCATCCTGGGCGGCTGCCCGAGGGGTCTCGGCATTACAGCTCTGCCGAGCAGCTACGTGGTCGGGGGAGAACACGTTTGTAAAATTCTACAAATTTGATACCCTGGCTAAAGAGGACCTGGAGTTCTCTCATTCGGTGCTGCAGAGTCATCCGCACTCTCCCGCCCGTTTGGGAGCTTTGGTATAATCCCCATGGTCCTGACGGAGTCCCAGCATCCACTAGGACGTCAGAGAAAATAAGATTTTACTTACCGATAAATCTATTTCTCGTAGTCCGTAGTGGATGCTGGGCGCCCATCCCAAGTGCGGATTGTCTGCAATACTTGTACATAGTTATTGTTACAAAAAAATCGGGTTGTTATTGTTGTGAGCCGTCTGTTCAGAGGCTCCTACGTTTGTCATACTGTTAACTGGGTTCAGATCACAAGTTGTACGGTGTGATTGGTGTGGCTGGTATGAGTCTTACCCTGGATTCAAAATCCTTCCTTATTGTGTATGCTCGTTTGGGCACAGTATCCTAACTGAGGCTTGGAGGAGGGTCATAGGGGGAGGAGCCAGTGCACACCACCTGATCCTAAAGCTTTATTTTTGTGCCCTGTCTCCTGCGGAGCCGCTAATCCCCATGGTCCTGACGGAGTCCCAGCATCCACTACGGACTACGAGAAATAGATTTATCGGTAAGTAAAATCTTATTTATTGCCATAATCATAAATCGAATGGATTTTGCCAATTTTGGCTGTAACTTTGCATCATCGTAATCGACACTGGAGTCAGAATCCGTGTCGGTATCTGTGTCAACAATCTGGGATAGTGGGCGCTTATGAGACCCTGACAGTCCCTGCAACATAGGATCAGGCATGGGTTTAAATCCTGACTGTCCCAAAGCTTCTGCCTTGTCTAATCTTTTGTGCAATGAGTTTACACTAGCATTTAAAACATTCCACATATCCATCCAATCAGCTGTCGGCGGAGACACCACATTCATTTGCTCCCGCTCCTCTCTAATATAGCCTTCTTCCTCAGACATGTTGACACACGTGTACCGACACACTACACACACAGGGAATGCTTTTTCTGAAGACAGTTTCCCCACAAGGCCCTTTGGAGAGACAGAGAGAGAGTATGCCAGCACACCCCCAGCGCTATATAACCCAGGAATAAAACAGTAACTTAATGTTTGCCCAGTAGTGCTGCTGTATGTAATTTGCGAATTATGTGCCCCCCCCCCTCTTTTCAACCCTCTTGTCTAACGTGGTATAAGCAGGGTAGAGTCCGGGGAGCTTCCTCTCAGCGGTGCTGTGGAGAAAAAATGGCGCTGGTGAGTGCTGAGGGAGAAGCCCCGCCCCCTCGGAGGCGGGCTTCTGTCCCGCTTAAACTGTAAAATTGGTGGGGGCTTATACATATATAAAGTGCCCAGCTGTATATATGTTATATTTTTGCGAAAGAGGTTTATATTGCTACCCAGGGCGCCCCCCCTGCGCCCTGCACCCTTACAGTGACCGGAGTATGTGAGGTGTATGGGAGCAAAGGCGCACAGCTGCAGTGCTGTGCGTTACCTCAGTGAAGATCATGAAGTCTTCTGCCGCCTCTGAAGTCTTCTTTTCTTCTCATACTCACCCGGCTTCTATCTTCCGGCTCTGCGAGGGGGACGGCGGCGCGGCTCTGGGACGGACGGCGAGGGTGAGATCCTGCGTACCAATCCCACTGGAGCTAATGGTGTCCAGTAGCCTAAGAAGCAGGACCTTGCAACTCAGATAGTAGGGCTGCTTCTCTCCCCTCAGTCCCTCGATGAGGGAGTCTGTTGCCAGCAGTGCTCCCTGAAAATTAAAAACCTAACAAAATACTTTCTGTCAGAAAGCTCAGGAGAGCTCCTGAAAAGCACCCAGTCTCCACTGGGTACAGTATCAAACTGAGGTCTGGAGGAGGGGCATAGAGGGAGGAGCCAGTGCACACCCAGAACTAAAGTCTTTCTTAAAGTGCCCATGTCTCCTGCGGAGCCCGTCTATCCCCATGGTCCTTACGGAGTCCCCAGCATCCTCTAGGACGTTAGAGAAAATAGGATTTTAATACCTACCGGTAAATCCTTTTCTCTTAGTCCGTAGAGGATGCTGGGCACCCGTCCCAGTGCGTACTGTGTCTGCAGTTATTAAATGGCCCTTAACTCCAGAACATTTATGTGGAGATGAAAACATCCAAGGAAGACTTGACCATCTTCCTTGGATGTTTTCCCCCTGTGTGACTGCTCTCCAGCCTCGGAGGGTTGCATCCGTGGTCCCTAGGATCCCGTCCTGGATCCCGAACCATCGCCCCTCTAGGTGGTGAGAACTGTGCAGCCACCAATGGAGTGAGATTCTGGTCTTGGAAGACAGGATTATCCTCCGGTGCATGTGTAGGTGGGATCCGGACCACTTGTCCAACAGGTCCCACTGGAACACTCTGGCATGGAACCTGCCAAACTGAATGGCCTCGTAGGCCGCAACCATCTTCCCCAGCAACTGAATGCATTGATGGATTAACACTCTTGCTGGTTTCAGAATTTGTTTGACCAGACTCTGGATCTCCAGAGCCTTTCCACTAGAAGAAAACCTCTTCTGTGTCCAGTATCACTCCCAAAAACAACAACCGCGTCATTGGGACCTACTGCGATTTTGGCAAGTTTAGGAGCCAACCATGTTGTTGATGAACTGTCAGGGAGAGTAGATGTTTTGCACCAACTGGTCCCTGGATCTCGCCTTTATCAGGAGATCATCCAAGTACGGGATAATTGTGACTCCTTGCTTGCGAAGGAGGACCATCATTTCCGCCATCACCCTGGTGAAAATCCTCGGAGCCGTGGACAGACCAAACGGCAACGTCTGAAATTGGTAATGACAATCCTGAATTGCAAACCTCAGGTAGCTTGATGCAGTGGCTAAATGGGAACATATAAGTAGGCATCCTTTATGTCTACCAAAACCATGAAATCTCCTTTATCCCCCGGACTGGAGATCACTACCCTGAGAGATTCCATCTTGAAATTGAATTTCTTTAGGTAGAAATTAAGGGATTTCAGATTTAAGATTGGTCTGACTGAGCCGTCCGGCTTCTGGACCACGAAGAGGCTTGAATAAAAACCTTCTCCCTGCTGACTAAGGCTGATTTGAACAATCGGTGAGGGGGAACGTCTTGAAACCCCCAGTTTGTACCCTTGGGACACTATTTGTAAAACCCACGAGTCCAGGTCCGAATGAATCTAGAACTGACTGAAGAGTTTTAGACGTGCCCCCCACTGGTGCGGGCTCCTGCAAGAGAGCCCCAGCGTCATGCAGTGGATTTGGCAGAAGCAGAGGACGATCTCTGCTCCTGCGATCTTGAAGAGGCTACAGACCTCTTCCCTCTTTTCCTTCCTCTACCTGCAAAGAAAGGGGAATCTTAACTTCTTGCATATCTATTGGGCCGAAATGACTGCGTCAGATAATGATGCGTCTTCATCCGTTGAGAGGGAACATAGGGCAAGAAGGATGACTTACCTGCGGGAGCTGCCGAGATCAAATGAACTAGGCCGTCGCCAAACAAGGCTTCACCTTCATAGGGAAGAGACTCCCTTTCTTCTTGGAGTCAGCATCAGCATTCCCTTGGTGAATCCACAATGCCCTCCTATCCGAGACTGCCATGAAATTGGCCCGTGAGCACTTGTGCCCGGTGTAGGATTTTTAAATATGTGTAGTTTACTGTATGCAAGGGTTTAAAACCTTTTAGGAACTGAGATCTAAGGTGTATTACATGTAGTTTAAAAAAAACAAAAAAGGTTTATTTTATGGCAGTAGTTTCCAAACTGGGGTTCTTGCACTGGTAGCATAGTTTGGTGGTCCAGGACCAATTAAAATTATTTATACTTTATTAAATTGGCAAAACCATTCCCTCACAACATAACTGAACCTGAGGATGACATGCTATAAACACAATTTACTTAATTTTATATTTTTTTCTGAATTTCTCAATAAAAAAAACTTTGGCCTAGGGGTGCCGTGAAACAAATTTTGATACTCTAGGGCAGGGGTGTCAAACCCATGGGCCGCATGCCGCCCCCAATGCATCCTTTTGTGGCCCACAGGCCGGGGTCCGGCAGGGGTCCGACAGGGGTCCTTTTGTGGCCCGATCACCTTGCTTAGAGCGAGGGCAGGAGAGTGCAGCCAGAGTCTTTGCTTTCTATGTGCGGCACCATCTTCCCGAAGAGATCACCGGGAAGATAGTGCCCCTTCCACTGGCTACAGCACAGGTATACTGGGGTGGGGTAGCAAACGGAGGCCCCAATGGGCCCCTCCAGCAGTCCCTCTACCAAAACACGTCTTTTGGTGG
Organism: Pseudophryne corroboree; assembly: GCF_028390025.1. Taxonomy (NCBI): domain Eukaryota; kingdom Metazoa; phylum Chordata; class Amphibia; order Anura; family Myobatrachidae; genus Pseudophryne; species Pseudophryne corroboree. The sequence continues at coordinate 6,590 of NW_026968891.1, read as the reverse complement.
TTTTGCGGTGTTGTTATAACTACATGGTGACGATACTGTAGCACAGAGATTTTCAACCATTTACAACTCACGTCACACAGAACAAGATTTAAATATTGACAAGGCACACTGAAATATAATGGTGATGCATGGTGCAGTATCGTGTCCTAGGATGTCATGTCGCAGCTTCTCCATAGGTAACGCCTGAACAGGCCCGGTGACAGGGGGGACAAAGGGGACACTTGTTCAGGGCTCCAAGTATTAAGAACAGAAATAATGGGGCCACAGTGCCAATATTGCTTTTTAAAGTGTATCCACCAACTGCTCAATTTAAGCAGGAAAACAATTAACAGGCCAACTAAACCCTCCCCCCTCCTTTTACCCCATCACTTTGTCCAGTCCCTGTGGTCAATACTGTATTGCCATTATTATGCATGTTGCTGTGCTGGCCCTTTTCTGAATGTCCCTGCCACCGCCACCGAAGAGCTGGATTGCCCAGTATGAAAACCACCTGCCGGCCTCACTGACGGTCCGAGTCAAAGGCTCCATTTTTTTTAAAGATCCCTCTGCCAAGTTAAGGGGGGGTTGAGGGGGCCCCAGAGATATCAGTGCACTGGGCCCCGAGATTTCTGTTGCTGGCCCTGACCCTCAGGGGCGTATCTACCCCTTGGCCAGGATGGCACTTGCCAGGGGCACCATCCAGCTGTGCCAACCGTGGCTAAGGGATAGAGTTCTGCAGTCTCGAAAGTGCGCTATGGCAATCAGCGTGGGACTGACCAATTAGACGGTGAGGGAAGGATACTGAAATTGTCCCAACCCTGTTACAGTTTGAAACGCCCCTCAACTGCTGTCCACTGCTTCACTCCTAGCTCTGCCCCTTTGAAATTATTAATCCCTACCCCCCGGTAGGCGGAGTTCTCCAGGCCCATACTCAGGAGTCACCACTGCTGTACATTATGTGCCGGTTGTAGAGGCAGAGCGGGGAACATCAGAGAACGCCACAAATTACACAGTGGGCAAGGAGATGGCTGGAGACAGCTGCACAGCCATGCCTTGCAAGTTCGAGAGAGCTGTTGAATTTCAGCACTTCAAGTCAGAGCCTGCCCCCTGCTGCCCAAGCAGTCCGTGACAGTTAGTGTCGAGGAGGGGGGGATTTGTGCATGTGTGCTATCAGTGTGTGTGTGGGGGGGTTGGAGGATGTGTGTGACTGTGAGGGAGCTGTCAGTGTCAGTGGGGAGAGGAGCAGGAGGGAGTTGTCAGTGTGTGGAAGTGATGAGAGTTGTCAGTACTGGGGAAATGTGTGTGTGTGTGTGTACTAGATTTAGGAGTGTGTGTTTGTGAGAGGTTTCAGTTGGGGAATTAGAGTTCATACAGTAATTAAATGTTTTCATATTGAGAACTACATCTCCCAGCATATACAGTGTGCTGGGAAAGCTAACAAGCTTTATTTAAAAGTTTAAAAAACATTGCTTTTATGACTGCAATGGTTAAAAAGGGAGAGCTATAAATCAATTTATTAGTGAATGATCGCAGTTTGAGCTGTTACATTTTACTGAACCACCTATCCCTCCACACTCACTACCTGTCCTCAGGATACATTTACCATCCCGGCAGACGGTATACCGGCGGTCATTTGACCGATGTTGGAATCCTGACACCACTTGGGAGACTGGTGCCGGCACACAGACAGCCAACATCCCGAAGGCGAGTATTGGAGGGAGGGTTAGGACCGGGGGAGCGGGTGTTAGGGAAGGCACTAGGAGGGGGGGGGGGGGTTAGTCCTAGCTGCCACCCCCTGAGGGTTAGCCCTATCCGCCACCCCCCCAGAGGGTTAGGATTAGGTATCATGTGACTGCTGGAATCCCGAGCGCCGGATGCCATACCCAACCCCCTTTACTTTTTCAGGCATTTCTATCTCTCCTCTCTCTATGGTGTTCCGATTGCCCACTTTCCCTTGTGCTTTTCTCTCTCTCTCTCTCTCTCTCTCCTTTGTTTAGAGCATCAGTTTCTGTAGTCCACTTTATCCTTATTTTTTCCAGTGTTTCACTATCTCTCTGATGTAATGAGGATGTATGGTCTAGAGGGATCAGTAATGCATTGTACTGTATAGAGGCGTCAGGGATGTAGCGTAGGGTATAGAGGCGTCAGGGATGTAGCGTAGGTTATAGAGGCATCAGGAATGTAGCGTAGGGAATAGAGGCATCAGGGATGTAGCGTAGGGTATAGAGGCGTCAGGGATGTAGCATAGGGAATAGAGGCGTCAGGGATGTAGCGTAGGGAATAGAGGCGTCAGGGATTAAGCTTAGGGAATATAGGCATCAGGGATGTACTAGCAGGTATATAGAGGTCAGTGTACTGTATAGAGGGGTCAGTAATGCAGTGATGGTTATAGAAAGGTCAGTGATGTAGTGTAGGGTATAGAGGGGTCAGTTATGTAGTGTGGGGTAAAGAGGGGTCAGTAAAGATACTAAGCTGAAGTACTTAGAACACTTCTTGAATTAAGACACAACCAGCAAGAAAAAGTATGCAATATGGGTGAAAAGGCAAATGTCAGAGGTCTGATACAAGTAACCAGCTCCACACCTTGCACCACATAGCGTTATGTTAAACTGGGATATGTTCTTTTTTGGTGTGTGTGTGTGTGTGTGTGTGGGGGGGGGGGGGGGGGGTGCCAAAGGAAATTTTTGCCATTGGCTCCTTTGGTCTAGAACCAGCCCTGATCACAAAATATTTTTGTCTAAGCAGACTGGACACTGATCAGCGTTGGCTCATTCTCAGCCCCCCGCCCAGCCTCTGCTGCCAACAGACTGCTATTAGCTAGTTAACCTTCTGCCTTCCCTATCTATGACACAGACTGCTGCTAATGCTACCAGACTGTTCCCAGTGGCTTCACACCAACAGTGAATCCCAGCCGATGATGTAGGGCAGCGTGTGGGGGAGGGGGTCAGTTGCTGTGGCTCCAACATGGTAACCGCCAATGGACTGCAATGCTTTATCGAAAGGGGGGGCGCCAGTCCCTTACTTTGCCAGGGGCGCTTGGACCCCTAGCTACACCTCTGTTGACCCTAACCGATACCCCTAAACTAACCATAATTCCTGCAGTAAAAATCCATGTTTCTATGTATATAGGGGGTCATTCCGAGTTGATCGCATGCTGCCGTTGTTCGCTGCGTAGCAATCAGTTGAAAAAAAATGGCTAATCTGTGCATGCGCATGCTCCGTAATGTGCATGCGCATCGTACGGGTACAAAGTCCATTGTGGTTTTGCACTAGTTCTAGCGATTATTCCAATCACAGAACAGGCCACAAGGAGATTGACAGAAAGAGGGCGTTTCTGGGTGTCAACTGACCGTTTTCAGGGAGTGCTTGGAAAAATGCAGGCGTGGCAGAAGAAATGCAGACGTGGCTGGGCATTCGCTGGATGGGTGCGTGACATCAAAAGCCGTCCCTCGGTTGTTAGAATCAACGCACACGAAGTGTAACTACAGTGCTGGTCTTATTTTGAAACGATTTTGCAGGCGCTCTGCTGCTCAAGTGTTCGCACTTCTCCAAAGTGAATATACACTCTCCAGTGGGCAGCGACAATGCGTTTGCATGGCTGCTAAAAACTGCTAGCGAGCAATCAACTCAGAATGACCCCCATAGTGTATTGCAAGAAAATATCTGTAAATCCAATGGTACCGTAAGTGCGGTATATACTCGCACTTCTTTGCGGGGTGAGAACATCTCCCCTAAGTGAAGTCAGCCCTATGAATAGAGTTTGTGTGATCCCTGTGCAGCAGTCACAGAAAGGGTTCATCTCTGCAGTTTGTCACTCAAATTACATTGCTGCATTTTTTCTAGAAGTGGATCTGAGAGCTGTTACCCGCAGACCAGCTACAATAATTATCCTGGGTACTCACTAGACCAGTGGTTCTCAAACTGCACCCTGGGGTGCCTCAGGACACTTGCAGGGGTGCCTTGGATTGGTGGTCCAGGACCAATTCAAAATATTTATAGTTAGTGTTATAGGCAAAACCAGTGCTGTTGGCTGGCAATCATAACATATGTGCACAAGCAGAAGCAAATCCTGTCCCCTACCAAAGGGCCAGTGCTAGGGTGTTTGGCGCCTCCCTGCAAACTATTAATTTGGGCCCTCTCTCCAATACTTAATAAAGGGACAGTGCGCTCCTTAAAAAAAGAAGGTGTGGTATCACAAGGAAGGGGCATGGCCACACAATAGCACCCCAAATCAAAATACGCCACACAGTAGCACTATCTTATTGTCATTACACCGCATGTAATAATAATAATAATAATACCCACAGTCGCAGTGCCCTTTATACACATAACCACCATATCAGTGCAGCTTACACACATAATGCCAACAGTAGCAGTGCCCCTTCTACACATGCCCACGGTGGCAATCCTTTACATGGCAAATATCAACCTGGTTTTGCCATGTAAAGGATTGCCACTTTAAAAACAAACAATCAAAAAAAAAAAAAAAAAAACCAACAGGAAAAAACACAAAATCTCTCACTTTCTGATTCTCACACCCTATTACATTCCTCCCTATATATTTAAATGTTTCTATTACTGTATGTTCCCTCTTCCCTTCTCCAAACTATACACATCAACATTTTTTAGTATTTCCAGGTAAGTTTTGTGATGTAGGCCATGCACAATTTTAGTTGCCCTAATGTATTTACAGCCTTCTGGAGATATGGCTTCTGGAACTGAACACAGGATTCTAAATGTGGCTGTACCAAGGACCTATACAGTGGCATTACAGGTTGAGTATCCCTTATCCAAAATGCTTGGGACCAGAGGAATTTTGGATATCGGATTTTTCTGTATTTTGGAATAATTGCATACCATAACGAGATATTATGGTGATGGGACCTAAATCTAAGCACAGAAGGCATTTATGTTTCATATACACCTTATACACACAGCCTGAAGGTCATTTTAGCCAATATTTTTTATAACTTTGTGCATTAAACAAAGTGTGTGTACATTCACAGAATTCATTTATGTTTCATATACACCTTATACACACAGTCTGAAGTTCATTTAATACAATATTTTTAATAACTTTGAGTATTAAACAAAGTTTGTGTACACTGAGCCATCAAAACACAAAGGTTTCACTATCTCAGTCTCACTCAAAAAAGTCCGTATTTCGGAATATTCCGTATTTCGGAATATTTGGATATGGGATACTCAACCTGTATTACTTTTTTCTGCTACTGGTTCTTTAACCTATGCAAACAAGCATCTGACTTGCCTTTCCTATTGCTTTGTTACATTGCTTACCTGAAATAGTAATACTTAGATAGCTTTCCTCTTGCCATTATAATGCCCTTAATATTATAGTTAGCCTTTGCATTTTTGAGACGTGTATGATTTTGCATTTTTTGGCATTAAATGTTGCCATGTTCTTGACCATTCCTCTAGTCCAGGGGCGGAACTGCCAGAGACAACGGAGTCAGTTGCCGCCGGGCTCCAGCCCTAAAGGGGCTTCCTCCATTGCCCCCCGGCTGTTACGTGCCCTTCCTACTAAATAGACAAAGGCGCTACCAGCAGGGTCTCGCAGTTTGTACATTCCATGCCGTAACACCCTTCTTTCCACCTTCACAATGAAGCTATTGGTACTTTGCAAAAAAAAAAATTATTAGCATTGCAACTCAGCAGATCAATGCAGTGTGCAGCCACACACTCCATATATCTGCTCAGCCACAAAGCTGATTATTTCTTCACAAAGTACAAGGTGAGCTCCAAATAGAATTCTCTAGCTTAGATTATACCTTTCTATGCAAGGGTAAATAGCTCAATTGTTTGACTGCAATGCCACAGGAAATGGTTTGGATCCAAGACAGTGTGACTGAATAATAAAGAAACCTTAAGATGAGTTCATGAATGTTGTATAAGTATTAGTGAGAGAAGGGGTCAGGAGCATGCTAGGCTGCAAAAAATAAGGTAGGCTGCAAGTGAAAGTAATGATCTCCTATATATTTTCCCAGATCTGTCACTCTGTGTGGCTAACTCTGGGGGAAGTCACAGCAATGGGCGGAGACGGCAACTGCAGGACGATACACCAGTGCCAGCAGCAGACCGTAACAAAGTGACAGATCAGGGAGAATATATAGGAGGTAGGGAGGTGGCCATGGTACATGGCTGGCCAAGGGACACTAGCTCATGTACCCCTTTATCACTGAGGCTGGCCACCAAGGATGGACCTGTCACCAGTGCACATGCAATAACCTCTTCTGCTGCCCTCTTTGCAACTCAGATTGCCCAGTGCTCCCCTTCGCTAACAGTCCACAAAGTTTCCCCATCTCACGATCTGCCTCCTCACCCCCACTTTCATCTCTACAGCACACGCGCATATCATACAAGATCCCATCATGCGTACGTAGGTCTGAAATGCAGGAGGGAGGTTGGGGGAAGATTGGCATGCGCCAGCAACACCACACAGCTCACTGTGACCACAGTGGAGAGGCGCTGCAACAGGACAATACACCAACCTCAGAGCAAGGAACTGCGTCGGTCAGGAGGAGAACTATTTCAATAGCATAAAAAGGTTAATGCGTCCCACCCTATGGACACCAGACTCATCAAGTCACTGT
>NW_026968890.1:0-64268 GCF_028390025.1 Pseudophryne corroboree | reverse complement strand
ATTTTGGGATAGTACCTAAAGTTTAAAGCAGAAAGCAATTGGGGCACTTTTGAATTTTCATTTTTGACCCAAAATCGACAGGTCCGGGGCCTTAGGGAATTTCTCATATGCACACAAAAGGTTGAAGTCCTGTTCAAAAATGATGCTCCGAAATCAACTTCTGTCACCTCAGTGATACATTTTGGGATAGTACCTAAAGTTTAAAGCAGAAATTGGGGCACTTTTGAAATTTTCATTTTTGACCAAAATCGACAGGTCCGGGGCTTAGGGAATTTCTCATATGGCCACAAAACGGTAGAAGCTCCTGTTCAAAAAATGATGCTCCGAAATCAACTTCTGTCACCTCAGTGATACATTTTGGGATAGTACCTAAAGTTTAAAGCAGAAACTGGGGCACTTTTGAAATTTTCATTTTTGACCAAATCGACAGGTCCGGGGCTTAGGGAATTTCTCATATGCCACAAAACGGTTGAAGCTCCTGTTCAAAAATGAATGCTCCGAAATCAACTTCTGTCACCTCAGTGATACATTTTGGGATAGTACCTAAAGTTTAAAGCAGAAACTGGGGCACTTTTGAAATTTTCATTTTTGACCAAATCGACAGGTCCGGGGCTTAGGGAATTTCTCATATGCCCACAAAACGGTTGAAGCTCCTGTTCAAAATGATGCTCCGAAATCAACTTCTGTCACCCTCAGTGATACATTTTGGGATAGTACCTAAGTTTAAAGCAGAAATTGGGGCACTTTTGAAATTTTCATTTTTGACCAAAATCGACAGGTCCGGGGCTTAGGGAATTTCTCATATGCCACAAAACGGTAGAAGCTCCTGTTCAAAAATGATGCTCCGAAATCAACTTCTGTCACCTCAGTGATACATTTTGGGATAGTACCTAAAGTTTAAAGCAGAAACTGGGGCACTTTTGAAATTTTCATTTTTGACCAAAATCGACAGGTCCGGGGCTTAGGGAATTTCTCATATGCCACAAAACGGTAGAAGCTCCTGTTCAAAAATGATGCTCCGAAATCAACTTCTGTCACCTCAGTGATACATTTTGGGATTAGTACCTAAAGTTTAAAGCAGAAACTTGGGGCCACTTTTGAAATTTTCCATTTTTGACCAAATCGACAGGTCCGGGGCTTAGGGAATTTCTCATATGCCACAAAACGGTAGAAGCTCCTGTTCAAAAATGATGCTCCGAAATCAACTTCTGTCACCTCAGTGATACATTTTTGGGATAGTACCTAAAGTTTAAAGCAGAAACTGGGGCACTTTTGAATTTTCATTTTTGACCAAAATCGACAGGTCGGGGCTTAGGGAATTTCTCATATGCCACAAAACGGTTGAAGCTCCTGTTCAAAAATGATGCTCCGAAATCAACTTCTGTCACCTCAGTGATACATTTTGGGATAGTACCTAAAGTTTAAAGCAGAAACTGGGGCACTTTTGAAATTTTCATTTTTGACCAAAATCGACAGGTCCGGGGCTTAGGGAATTTCCTCATATGCCACAAAACGGTAGAAGCTCCTGTTCAAAAATGATTGCTCCGAAATCAACTTCTGTCACCTCAGTGATACATTTTGGGATAGTACCTAAAGTTTAAAGCAGAAACTGGGGCACTTTTGAAATTTTCATTTTTGACCAAAATCGACAGGTCCGGGGCTTAGGGAATTTCTCATATGCCACAAAACGGTTGAAGCTCCTGTTCAAAAATGATGCTCCGAAATCAAGTTCTGTCACCTCAGTGATACATTTTGGGATAGTACCTAAAGTTTAAAGCAGAAATTGGGGCACTTTTGAAATTTTCATTTTTGACCAAAATCGACAGGTCCGGGGCTTAGGGAATTTCTCATATGCCACAAAACTGTAGAAGCTCCTGTTCAAAATGATGCTCCGAAATCAACTTCTGTCACCTCAGTGATACATTTTGGGATAGTACCCTAAAGTTTAAAGCAGAAACTGGGGCACTTTTGAAATATCATTTTTGACCAAAATCGACAGGTCCGGGGCTTAGGGAATTTCTCATATGCCACAAAACGGTTGAAGCTCCTGTTCAAAAATGATGCTCGAAATCAACTTCTGTCACCTCAGTGATACATTTTGGGATAGTACCTAAAGTTTAAAGCAGAAATTGGGGCACTTTTGAAATTTTCATTTTGACCAAAATCGACAGGTCCGGGGCTTAGGGAAATTCTCATATGCCACAAAACGGTTGAAGCTCCTGTTCAAAAATGATGCTCCGAAATCAACTTCTGTCACCTCAGTGATACATTTTGGGATAGTACCTAAAGTTTAAAGCAGAAACTGGGGCACTTTGAAATTTTCATTTTTGACAAAATCGACAGGTCGGGGCTTAGGGAATTTCTCATATGCCACAAAACGGTTGAAGCTCCTGTTCAAAAATGATGCTCCGAAATCAACTTCTGTCACCTCAGTGATACATTTTGGGATAGTACCTAAAGTTTAAAGCAGAAATTGGGGGCACTTTTGAAATTTTCATTTTTGACCAAAATCGACAGGTCCGGGGCTTAGGGAATTTCTCATATGCCACAAAACGGTTGAAGCTCCTGTTCAAAAATGATGCTCCGAAATCAACTTCTGTCACCTCAGTGATACATTTTGGGATAGTACCTAAAGTTTAAAGCAGAAATTGGGGCACTTTTGAAATTTTCATTTTTGAACAAATCGACAGGTCCGGGGCTTAGGGAAATTCTCATATGCCACAAAACGGTAGAAGCTCCTGTTCAAAAATGATGCTCCGAAATCAACTTCTGTCACCTCAGTGATACATTTTGGATAGTACCTAAAGTTTAAAGCAGAAATTGGGGCACTTTTGAATTTTCATTTTTGACCAAAATCGACAGGTCCGGGGCTTAGGGAATTTCTCATATGCCACAAAACGGTTTGAAGCTCCTGTTCAAAATGATGCTCCGAAATCAACTTCTGTCACCTCAGTGATACATTTTGGGATAGTACCTAAAGTTTAAAGCAGAAACTGGGGCACTTTTGAAATTTTCATTTTGACCAAAATCGACAGGTCCGGGGCTTAGGGAATTTCTCATATGCCACAAAACGGTTGAAGCTCCTGTTCAAAAATGATGCTCCGAATTCAACTTCTGTCAACTTAGTGATACATTTTGGGATAGTACCTAAAGTTTAAAGCAGACATTGGGGCACTTTTGAAATTTTCATTTTTGACCAAAATCGACAGGTCCGGGGCTTAGGGAATTTCTCATATGCCACAAAACGGTTGAAGCTCCTGTTCAAAAATGATGCTCCGAAATCAACTTCTGTCACCTCAGTGATACATTTTGGGATAGTACCTAAAGTTTAAAGCAGAAACTGGGGCACTTTTGAAATTTTCATTTTTGACCAAAACCGACAGGTCCGGGGCTTAGGGAATTTCTCATATGCCACAAAACGGTTGAAGCTCCTGTTCAAAATGATGCTCCGAAATCAACTTCTGTCACCTCAGTGATACATTTTGGGATAGTACCTAAAGTTTAAAGCAGAAATTGGGGCACTTTTGAAATTTTCATTTTTGACCAAAATCGACAGGTCCGGGGCTTAGGGAATTTCTCATATGCCACAAAAACGGTAGAAGCTCCTGTTCAAAAATGATGCTCCGAAATCAACTTCTGTCACCTCAGTGATACATTTTGGGATAGTACCTAAAGTTTAAAGCAGAAACTGGGGCACTTTGAAATTTTCATTTTTGACCAAAATCGACAGGTCCGGGGCTTAGGGAATTTCTCATATGCCACAAAACGGTTGAAGCTCCTGTTCAAAAATGATGCTCCGAAATCAACTTCTGTCACCTCAGTGATACATTTGAGATAGTACCTAAAGTTTAAAGCAGAAACTGGGCACTTTTGAAATTTTCATTTTTGACCAAAATCGACAGGTCCGGGGCTTAGGGAATTTCTCATATGCCACAAAACGGTTGAAAGCTCCTGTTCAAAAATGATGCTCCGAAATCAACTTCTGTCACCTCAGTGATACATTTTGGGATAGTACCTAAAGTTTAAAGCAGAAATTGGGGCACTTTTGAAATTTTCATTTTGACCCAAAATCGACAGGTCCGGGGCTTAGGGAATTTCTCATATGCCACAAAACGGTTGAAGCTCCTCGTTCAAAAATGATGCTCCGAAATCAAGTTCTGTCACCTCAGTGATACATTTTGGGATAGTACCTAAAGTTTAAAGCAGAAAATTGGGGCACTTTTGAAATTTTCATTTTTTGACCAAAATCGACAGGTCCGGGGCTTAGGGAATTTCTCATATGCCACAAAACTGTAGAAGCTCCTGTTCAAAAATGATTGCTCCGAAATCAACTTCTGTCACCTCAGTGATACATTTTGGGATAGTACCTAAAGTTTAAAGCAGAAACTGGGGCACTTTTGAAATTTTCATTTTTGACCAAAATCGACAGGTCCGGGCTTAGGGAATTTCTCATATGCCACAAAACGGTTGAAGCTCCTGTTCAAAAATGATGCTCCGAAATCAAGTTCTGTCACCTCAGTGATACATTTTGGGATAGTACCTAAAGTTTAAAGCAGAAATTGGGGCACTTTTGAAATTTTCATTTTTGACCAAAATCGACAGGTCCGGGGGCTTAGGGAAATTCTCATATGCCACAAAACGGTTGAAGCTCCTGTTCAAAAATGATGCTCCGAAATCAACTTCTGTCACCTTCAGTGATACATTTTGGGATAGTACCTAAAGTTTAAAGCAGAAACTGGGGCACTTTTGAAATTTTCATTTTTGACCAAAATCGACAGGTTCGGGGCTTAGGGAATTTCTCATATGCCACAAAACGGTTGAAAGCTCCTGTTCAAAAATGATGCTCCGAAATCAACTTCTGTCACCTCAGTGATACATTTTGGGATAGTACCTAAAGTTTAAAGCAGAAAATGGGGCACTTTTGAAATTTTCATTTTTGACCAAAATCGACAGGTCCGGGGCTTAGGGAATTTCTCATATGCCACAAAACGGTTGAAGCTCCTGTTCAAAAATGATGCTCCGAAATCAACTTCTGTCACCTCAGTGATACATTTTGGGATAGTACGCTAAAGTTTAAAGCAGAAACTGGGGCACTTTTGAAATTTTCATTTTTGACCAAAATCGACAGGGCCGGGGCTTAGGGAATTTCTCATATGCCACAAAACGGTTGAAGCTCCTGTTCAAAAATGATGCTCCTGAAATCAACTTCTGTCACCTCAGTGATACATTTTTGGGATAGTACCTAAAGTTTAAAGCAGAAATTGGGGCACTTTTGAAATTTTCATTTTTGACCAAAATCGACAGGTCCGGGGCTTAGGGAAATTCTCATATGCCACAAAACGGTTGAAGCTCCTGTTAAAAAATGATGCTCCGAAATCAACTTCTGTCACCTCAGTGATACATTTTGGGATAGTACCTAAAGTTTAAAGCAGAAACTGGGGCACTTTTGAAATTTTCATTTTTGACCAAAATCGACAGGTTCGGGGCTTAGGGAATTTCTCATATGCCACAAAACGGTTGAAGCTCCTGTTCAAAAATGATGCTCCGAAATCAACTTCTGTCACCTCAGTGATACATTTTGGGATAGTACCTAAAGTTTAAAGCAGAAATTGGGGCACTTTTGAAATTTTCATTTTTGACCAAAATCGACAGGTCCGGGGCTTAGGGAATTTCTCATATGCCACAAAACGGTTGAAGCTCCTGTTCAAAAATGATGCTCCGAAATCAACTTCTGTCACCTCAGTGATACATTTTGGGATAGTACCTAAAGTTTAAAGCAGAAATTGGGGCACTTTTGAAATTTTCATTTTTGACCAAAATCGACAGGTCCGGGGCTTAGGGAATTTCTCATATGCCACAAAACGGTAGAAGCTCCTGTTCAAAAATGATGCTCCGAAATCAACTTCTGTCACCTCAGTGATACATTTTGGGATAGTACCTAAAGTTTAAAGCAGAAATTGGGGCACTTTTAAAATTTTCATTTTTGACCAAAATCGACAGGTCCGGGGCTTAGGGAATTTCTCATATGCCACAAAACGGTTGAAGCTCCTGTTCAAAAATGATGCTCCGAATTCAACTTCTGTCACCTCAGTGATACATTTTGGGATAGTACCTAAAGTTTAAAGCAGAAATTGGGGCACTTTTGAAATTTTCATTTTTGACCAAAATCGACAGGTCCGGGGCTTAGGGAATTTCTCATATGCCACAAAACGGTTGAAGCTCCTGTTCAAAAATGATGCTCCGAAATCAACTTCTGTCACCTCAGTGATACATTTTGGGATAGTACCTAAAGTTTAAAGCAGAAACTGGGGCACTTTTGAAATTTTCATTTTTGACCAAAATCGACAGGTCCGGGGCTTAGGGAATTTCTCATATGCCACAAAACGGTAGAAGCTCCTGTTCAAAAATGATGCTCCGAAATCAACTTCTGTCACCTCAGTGATACATTTTGGGATAGTACCTAAAGTTTAAAGCAGAAACTGGGGCACTTTTGAAATTTTCATTTTTGACCAAAATCGACAGGTCCGGGGCTTAGGGAAATTCTCATATTCCACAAAACGGTTGAAGCTCCTGTTCAAAAATGATGCTCCGAAATCAACTTCTGTCACCTCAGTGATACATTTTGGGATAGTACCTAAAGTTTAAAGCAGAAACTGGGGCACTTTTGAAATTTTCATTTTTGACCAAAATCGACAGGTCCAGGGCTTAGGGAATTTCTCATATGCCACAAAACGGTAGAAGCTCCTGTTCAAAAATGATGCTCCGAAATCAACTTCTGTCACCTCAGTGATACATTTTGGGATAGTACCTAAAGTTTAAAGCAGAAATTGGGGCACTTTTGAAATTTTCATTTTTGACCAAAATCGACAGGTCCAGGGCTTAGGGAATTTCTCATATGCCACAAAACGGTAGAAGCTCCTGTTCAAAAATGATGCTCCGAAATCAACTTCTGTCACCTCAGTGATACATTTTGGGATAGTACCTAAAGTTTAAAGCAGAAACTGGGGCACTTTTGAAATTTTCATTTTTGACCAAAATCGACAGGTCCGGGGCTTAGGGAAATTCTCATATTCCACAAAACGGTTGAAGCTCCTGTTCAAAAATGATGCTCCGAAATCAACTTCTGTCACCTCAGTGATACATTTTGGGATAGTACCTAAAGTTTAAAGCAGAAACTGGGGCACTTTTGAAATTTTCATTTTTGACCAAAATCGACAGGTCCGGGGCTTAGGGAATTTCTCATATGCCACAAAACGGTTGAAGCTCCTGTTCAAAAATAATGCTCAGAAATCAACTTCTGTCACCTCAGTGATACATTTTGGGATAGTACCTAAAGTTTAAAGCAGAAACTGGGGCACTTTTGAAATTTTCATTTTTGACCAAAATCGACAGGTCCGGGGCTTAGGGAATTTCTCATATGCCACAAAACGGTAGAAGCTCCTGTTCAAAAATGATGCTCCGAAATCAACTTCTGTCACCTCAGTGATACATTTTGGGATAGTACCTAAAGTTTAAAGCAGAAACTGGGGCACTTTTGAAATTTTCATTTTTGACCAAAATCGACAGGTCCAGGGCTTAGGGAATTTCTCATATGCCACAAAACGGTAGAAGCTCCTGTTCAAAAATGATGCTCCGAAATCAACTTCTGTCACCTCAGTGATACATTTTGGGATAGTACCTAAAGTTTAAAGCAGAAATTGGGGCACTTTTGAAATTTTCATTTTTGACCAAAATCGACAGGTCCAGGGCTTAGGGAATTTCTCATATGCCACAAAACGGTTGAAGCTCCTGTTCAAAAATGATGCTCCGAAATCAACTTCTGTCACCTCAGTGATACATTTTGGGATAGTACCTAAAGTTTAAAGCAGAAATTGGGGCACTTTTGAAATTTTCATTTTTGACCAAAATCGACAGGTCCGGGGCTTAGGAAATTTCTCATATGCCACAAAACTGTTGAAGCTCCTGTTCAAAAATGATGCTCCGAAATCAACTTCTGTCACCTCAGTGATACATTTTGGGATAGTACCTAAAGTTTAAAGCAGAAACTGGGGCACTTTTGAAATTTTCATTTTTGACCAAAATCGACAGGTCCGGGGCTTAGGGAATTTCTCATATGCCACAAAACGGTTGAAGCTCCTGTTCAAAAATGATGCTCAGAAATCAACTTCTGTCACCTCAGTGATACATTTTGGGATAGTACCTAAAGTTTAAAGCAGAAACTGGGGCACTTTCGAAATTTTCATTTTTGACCAAAATTGACAGGTCCGGGGCTCAGGGAATTTCTCATATGCCACAAAACGGTAGAAGCTCCTGTTCAAAAATGATGCTCCGAAATCAACTTCTGTCACCTCAGTGATACATTTTGGGATAGTACCTAAAGTTTAAAGCAGAAACTGGGGCTCTTTTGAAATTTTCATTTTTGACCAAAATCGACAGGTCCGGGGCTTAGGGAATTTCTCATATGCCACAAAACGGTTGAAGCTCCTGTTCAAAAATGATGCTCCGAAATCAACTTCTGTCACCTCAGTGATACATTTTGGGATAGTACCTAAAGTTTAAAGCAGAAATTGGGGCACTTTTGAAATATTCATTTTTGACCAAAATCGACAGGTTCGGGGCTTAGGGAATTTCTCATATGCCACAAAACGGTTGAAGCTCCTGTTCAAAAATGATGCTCCGAAATCAACTTCTGTCACCTCAGTGATACATTTTGGGATAGTACCTAAAGTTTAAAGCAGAAATTGGGGCACTTTTGAAATTTTCATTTTTGACCAAAATCGACAGGTCCGGGGCTTAGGGAATTTCTCATATGCCACAAAACGGTAGAAGCTCCTGTTCAAAAATGATGCTCCGAAATCAACTTCTGTCACCTCAGTGATACATTTTGGGATAGTACCTAAAGTTTAAAGCAGAAATTGGGGCACTTTTGAAATTTTCATTTTTAACCAAAATCGACAGGTCCGGGGCTTAGGGAATTTCTCATATGCCACAAAACGGTTGAAGCTCCTGTTCAAAAATGATGCTCCGAAATCAACTTCTGTCACCTCAGTGATACATTTTGGGATAGTACCTAAAGTTTAAAGCAGAAATTGGGGCACTTTTGAAATTTTCATTTTTGACCAAAATCGACAGGTCCGGGGCTTAGGGAATTTCTCATATGCCACAAAACGGTTGAAGCTCCTGTTCAAAAATGATGCTCCGAAATCAACTTCTGTCACCTCAGTGATACATTTTGGGATAGTACCTAAAGTTTAAAGCAGAAATTGGGGCACTTTTGAAATTTTCATTTTTAACCAAAATCGACAGGTCCGGGGCTTAGGGAATTTCTCATATGCCACAAAACGGTTGAAGCTCCTGTTCAAAAATGATGCTCCGAAATCAACTTCTTTCACCTCAGTGATACATTTTGGGATAGTACCTAAAGTTTAAAGCAGAAACTGGGGCACTTTTGAAATTTTCATTTTTGACCAAAATCGACAGGTCCGGGGCTTAGGGAATTTCTCATATGCCACAAAACGGTTGAAGCTCCTGTTCAAAAATGATGCTCCGAAATCAACTTCTGTCACCTCAGTGATACATTTTGGGATAGTACCTAAAGTTTAAAGCAGAAATTGGGGCACTTTTGAAATTTTCATTTTTGACCAAAATCGACAGGTCCAGGGCTTAGGGAATTTCTCATATGCCACAAAACGGTTGAAGCTCCTGTTCAAAAATGATGCTACGAAATCAACTTCTGTCACCTCAGTGATACATTTTGGGATAGTACCTAAAGTTTAAAGCAGAAACTGGGGCACTTTTGAAATTTTCATTTTTGACCAAAATCGACAGGTCCGGGGCTTAGGGAATTTCTCATATGCCACAAAACGGTAGAAGCTCCTGTTCAAAAATGATGCTCCGAAATCAACTTCTGTCACCTCAGTGATACATTTTGGGATAGTACCTAAAGTTTAAAGCAGAAATTGGGGCACTTTTGAAATTTTCATTTTTGACCAAAATCGACAGGTCCGGGGCTTAGGGAATTTCTCATATGCCACAAAACGGCAGAAGCTCCTGTTCAAAAATGATGCTCCGAAATCAACTTCTGTCACCTCAGTGATACATTTTGGGATAGTACCTAAAGTTTAAAGCAGAAATTGGGGCACTTTTGAAATTTTCATTTTTGACCAAAATCGACAGGTCCAGGGCTTAGGGAATTTCTCATATGCCACAAAACGGTAGAAGCTCCTGTTCAAAAATGATGCTCCGAAATCAACTTCTGTCACCTCAGTGATACATTTTGGGATAGTACCTAAAGTTTAAAGCAGAAACTGGGGCACTTTTGAAATTTTCATTTTTGACCAAAATCGACAGGTCCGGGGCTTAGGGAAATTCTCATATTCCACAAAACGGTTGAAGCTCCTGTTCAAAAATGATGCTCCGAAATCAACTTCTGTCACCTCAGTGATACATTTTGGGATAGTACCTAAAGTTTAAAGCAGAAACTGGGGCACTTTTGAAATTTTCATTTTTGACCAAAATCGACAGGTCCGGGGCTTAGGGAATTTCTCATATGCCACAAAACGGTTGAAGCTCCTGTTCAAAAATGATGCTCAGAAATCAACTTCTGTCACCTCAGTGATACATTTTGGGATAGTACCTAAAGTTTAAAGCAGAAACTGGGGCACTTTTGAAATTTTCATTTTTGACCAAAATCGACAGGTCCGGGGCTTAGGGAATTTCTCATATGCCACAAAACGGTAGAAGCTCCTGTTCAAAAATGATGCTCCGAAATCAACTTCTGTCACCTCAGTGATACATTTTGGGATAGTACCTAAAGTTTAAAGCAGAAACTGGGGCACTTTTGAAATTTTCATTTTTGACCAAAATCGACAGGTCCAGGGCTTAGGGAATTTCTCATATGCCACAAAACGGTAGAAGCTCCTGTTCAAAAATGATGCTCCGAAATCAACTTCTGTCACCTCAGTGATACATTTTGGGATAGTACCTAAAGTTTAAAGCAGAAATTGGGGCACTTTTGAAATTTTCATTTTTGACCAAAATCGACAGGTCCAGGGCTTAGGGAATTTCTCATATGCCACAAAACGGTTGAAGCTCCTGTTCAAAAATGATGCTCCGAAATCAACTTCTGTCACCTCAGTGATACATTTTGGGATAGTACCTAAAGTTTAAAGCAGAAATTGGGGCACTTTTGAAATTTTCATTTTTGACCAAAATCGACAGGTCCGGGGCTTAGGAAATTTCTCATATGCCACAAAACTGTTGAAGCTCCTGTTCAAAAATGATGCTCCGAAATCAACTTCTGTCACCTCAGTGATACATTTTGGGATAGTACCTAAAGTTTAAAGCAGAAACTGGGGCACTTTTGAAATTTTCATTTTTGACCAAAATCGACAGGTCCGGGGCTTAGGGAATTTCTCATATGCCACAAAACGGTTGAAGCTCCTGTTCAAAAATGATGCTCAGAAATCAACTTCTGTCACCTCAGTGATACATTTTGGGATAGTACCTAAAGTTTAAAGCAGAAACTGGGGCACTTTTGAAATTTTCATTTTTGACCAAAATCGACAGGTCCGGGGCTTAGGGAATTTCTCATATGCCACAAAACGGTAGAAGCTCCTGTTCAAAAATGATGCTCCGAAATCAACTTCTGTCACCTCAGTGATACATTTTGGGATAGTACCTAAAGTTTAAAGCAGAAACTGGGGCTCTTTTGAAATTTTCATTTTTGACCAAAATCGACAGGTCCGGGGCTTAGGGAATTTCTCATATGCCACAAAACGGTTGAAGCTCCTGTTCAAAAATGATGCTCAGAAATCAACTTCTGTCACCTCAGTGATACATTTTGGGATAGTACCTAAAGTTTAAAGCAGAAACTGGGGCACTTTCGAAATTTTCATTTTTGACCAAAATTGACAGGTCCGGGGCTCAGGGAATTTCTCATATGCCACAAAACGGTAGAAGCTCCTGTTCAAAAATGATGCTCCGAAATCAACTTCTGTCACCTCAGTGATACATTTTGGGATAGTACCTAAAGTTTAAAGCAGAAACTGGGGCTCTTTTGAAATTTTCATTTTTGACCAAAATCGACAGGTCCGGGGCTTAGGGAATTTCTCATATGCCACAAAACGGTTGAAGCTCCTGTTCAAAAATGATGCTCCGAAATCAACTTCTGTCACCTCAGTGATACATTTTGGGATAGTACCTAAAGTTTAAAGCAGAAATTGGGGCACTTTTGAAATATTCATTTTTGACCAAAATCGACAGGTTCGGGGCTTAGGGAATTTCTCATATGCCACAAAACGGTTGAAGCTCCTGTTCAAAAATGATGCTCCGAAATCAACTTCTGTCACCTCAGTGATACATTTTGGGATAGTACCTAAAGTTTAAAGCAGAAATTGGGGCACTTTTGAAATTTTCATTTTTAACCAAAATCGACAGGTCCGGGGCTTAGGGAATTTCTCATATGCCACAAAACGGTTGAAGCTCCTGTTCAAAAATGATGCTCCGAAATCAACTTCTGTCACCTCAGTGATACATTTTGGGATAGTACCTAAAGTTTAAAGCAGAAATTGGGGCACTTTTGAAATTTTCATTTTTGACCAAAATCGACAGGTCCGGGGCTTAGGGAATTTCTCATATGCCACAAAACGGTTGAAGCTCCTGTTCAAAAATGATGCTCCGAAATCAACTTCTGTCACCTCAGTGATACATTTTGGGATAGTACCTAAAGTTTAAAGCAGAAATTGGGGCACTTTTGAAATTTTCATTTTTGACCAAAATCGACAGGTCCGGGGCTTAGGGAATTTCTCATATGCCACAAAACGGTTGAAGCTCCTGTTCAAAAATGATGCTCCGAAATCAACTTCTTTCACCTCAGTGATACATTTTGGGATAGTACCTAAAGTTTAAAGCAGAAACTGGGGCACTTTTGAAATTTTCATTTTTGACCAAAATCGACTGGTCCGGGGCTTAGGGAATTTCTCATATGCCACAAAACGGTTGAAGCTCCTGTTCAAAAATGATGCTCCGAAATCAACTTCTGTCACCTCAGTGATACATTTTGGGATAGTACCTAAAGTTTAAAGCAGAAATTGGGGCACTTTTGAAATTTTCATTTTTGACCAAAATCGACAGGTCCAGGGCTTAGGGAATTTCTCATATGCCACAAAACGGTTGAAGCTCCTGTTCAAAAATGATGCTACGAAATCAACTTCTGTCACCTCAGTGATACATTTTGGGATAGTACCTAAAGTTTAAAGCAGAAACTGGGGCACTTTTGAAATTTTCATTTTTGACCAAAATCGACAGGTCCGGGGCTTAGGGAATTTCTCATATGCCACAAAACGGTAGAAGCTCCTGTTCAAAAATGATGCTCCGAAATCAACTTCTGTCACCTCAGTGATACATTTTGGGATAGTACCTAAAGTTTAAAGCAGAAATTGGGGCACTTTTGAAATTTTCATTTTTGACCAAAATCGACAGGTCCGGGGCTTAGGGAATTTCTCATATGCCACAAAACGGTAGAAGCTCCTGTTCAAAAATGATGCTCCGAAATCAACTTCTGTCACCTCAGTGATACATTTTGGGATAGTACCTAAAGTTTAAAGCAGAAATTGGGGCACTTTTGAAATTTTCATTTTTGACCAAAATCGACAGGTCCGGGGCTTAGGGAATTTCTCATATGCCACAAAACGGTAGAAGCTCCTGTTCAAAAATGATGCTCCGAAATCAACTTCTGTCACCTCAGTGATACATTTTGGGATAGTACCTAAAGTTTAAAGCAGAAATTGGGGCACTTTTGAAATTTTCATTTTTGACCAAAATCGACAGGTCCGGGGCTTAGGGAATTTCTCATATGCCACAAAACGGTTGAAGCTCCTGTTCAAAAATGATGCTCCGAAATCAACTTCTGTCACCTCAGTGATACATTTTGGGATAGTACCTAAAGTTTAAAGCAGAAATTGGGGCACTTTTGAAATTTTCATTTTTGACCAAAATCGACAGGTCCGGGGCTTAGGGAATTTCTCATATGCCACAAAACGGTAGAAGCTCCTGTTCAAAAATGATGCTCCGAAATCAACTTCTGTCACCTCAGTGATACATTTTGGGATAGTACCTAAAGTTTAAAGCAGAAATTGGGGCACTTTTGAAATTTTCATTTTTGACCAAAATCGACAGGTCCGGGGCTTAGGGAATTTCTCATATGCCACAAAACGGTTGAAGCTCCTGTTCAAAAATGATGCTCCGAAATCAACTTCTGTCACCTCAGTGATACATTTTGGGATAGTACCTAAAGTTTAAAGCAGAAACTGGGGCACTTTTGAAATTTTCATTTTTGACCAAAATCGACAGGTCCGGGGCTTAGGGAATTTCTCATATGCCACATAACGGTTGAAGCTCCTGTTCAAAAATGATGCTCCGAAATCAACTTCTGTCACCTCAGTGATACATTTTGGGATAGTACCTAAAGTTTAAAGCAGAAATTGGGGCACTTTTGAAATTTTCATTTTTGACCAAAATCGACAGGTCCGGGGCTTAGGGAATTTCTCATATGCCACAAAACGGTAGAAGCTCCTGTTCAAAAATGATGCTCCGAAATCAACTTCTGTCACCTCAGTGATACATTTTGGGATAGTACCTAAAGTTTAAAGCAGAAATTGGGGCACTTTTGAAATTTTCATTTTTGACCAAAATCGACAGGTCCGGGGCTTAGGGAATTTCTCATATGCCACAAAACGGTTGAAGCTCCTGTTCAAAAATGATGCTCCGAAATCAACTTCTGTCACCTCAGTGATACATTTTGGGATAGTACCTAAAGTTTAAAGCAGAAACTGGGGCACTTTTGAAATTTTCATTTTTGACCAAAATCGACAGGTCCGGGGCTTAGGGAATTTCTCATATGCCACAAAACGGTTGAAGCTCCTGTTCAAAAATGATGCTCCGAAATCAACTTCTGTCACCTCAGTGATACATTTTGGGATAGTACCTAAAGTTTAAAGCAGAAATTGGGGCACTTTTGAAATTTTCATTTTTGACCAAAATCGACAGGTCCGGGGCTTAGGGAATTTCTCATATGCCACAAAACGGTAGAAGCTCCTGTTCAAAAATGATGCTCCGAAATCAACTTCTGTCACCTCAGTGATACATTTTGGGATAGTACCTAAAGTTTAAAGCAGAAATTGGGGCACTTTTGAAATTTTCATTTTTGACCAAAATCGACAGGTCCAGGGCTTAGGGAATTTCTCATATGCCACAAAACGGTTGAAGCTCCTGTTCAAAAATGATGCTCCGAAATCAACTTCTGTCACCTCAGTGATACATTTTCGGATAGTACCTAAAGTTTAAAGCAGAAATTGGGGCACTTTTGAAATTTTCATTTTTGACCAAAATCGACAGGTCCAGGGCTTAGGGAATTTCTCATATGCCACAAAACGGTTGAAGCTCCTGTTCAAAAATGATGCTCCGAAATCAACTTCTGTCACCTTAGTGATACATTTTGGGATAGTACCTAAAGTTTAAAGCAGAAACTGGGGCACTTTTGAAATTTTCATTTTTGACCAAAATCGACAGGTCCGGGGGTTAGGGAATTTCTCATATGCCACAAAACGGTTGAAGCTCCTGTTCAAAAATGATGCTCCGAAATCAACTTCTGTCACCTTAGTGATACATTTTGGGATAGTACCTAAAGTTTAAAGCAGAAACTGGGGCACTTTTGAAATTTTCATTTTTGACCAAAATCGACAGGTCCGGGGCTTAGGGAATTTCTCATATGCCACAAAACGGTTGAAGCTCCTGTTCAAAAATGATGCTCCGAAATCAACTTCTGTCACCTCAGTGATACATTTTGGGATAGTACCTAAAGTTTAAAGCAGAAACTGGGGCTCTTTTGAAATTTTCATTTTTGACCAAAATCGACAGGTCCGGGGCTTAGGGAATTTCTCATATGCCACAAAACGGTTGAAGCTCCTGTTCAAAAATGATGCTCCGAAATCAACTTCTGTCACCTCAGTGATACATTTTGGGATAGTACCTAAAGTTTAAAGCAGAAACTGGGGCTCTTTTGAAATTTTCATTTTTGACCAAAATCGACAGGTCCGGGGCTTAGGGAATTTCTCATATGCCACAAAACGGTTGAAGCTCCTGTTCAAAAATGATGCTCCGAAATCAACTTCTGTCACCTCAGTGATACATTTTGGGATAGTACCTAAAGTTTAAAGCAGAAATTGGGGCACTTTTGAAATATTCATTTTTGACCAAAATCGACAGGTTCGGGGCTTAGGGAATTTCTCATATGCCACAAAACGGTTGAAGCTCCTGTTCAAAAATGATGCTCCGAAATCAACTTCTGTCACCTCAGTGATACATTTTGGGATAGTACCTAAAGTTTAAAGCAGAAATTGGGGCACTTTTGAAATTTTCATTTTTGACCAAAATCGACAGGTCCGGGGCTTAGGGAATTTCTCATATGCCACAAAACGGTAGAAGCTCCTGTTCAAAAATGATGCTCCGAAATCAACTTCTGTCACCTCAGTGATACATTTTGGGATAGTACCTAAAGTTTAAAGCAGAAATTGGGGCACTTTTGAAATTTTCATTTTTAACCAAAATCGACAGGTCCGGGGCTTAGGGAATTTCTCATATGCCACAAAACGGTTGAAGCTCCTGTTCAAAAATGATGCTCCGAAATCAACTTCTGTCACCTCAGTGATACATTTTGGGATAGTACCTAAAGTTTAAAGCAGAAATTGGGGCACTTTTGAAATTTTCATTTTTGACCAAAATCGACAGGTCCGGGGCTTAGGGAATTTCTCATATGCCACAAAACGGTTGAAGCTCCTGTTCAAAAATGATGCTCCGAAATCAACTTCTGTCACCTCAGTGATACATTTTGGGATAGTACCTAAAGTTTAAAGCAGAAATTGGGGCACTTTTGAAATTTTCATTTTTAACCAAAATCGACAGGTCCGGGGCTTAGGGAATTTCTCATATGCCACAAAACGGTTGAAGCTCCTGTTCAAAAATGATGCTCCGAAATCAACTTCTTTCACCTCAGTGATACATTTTGGGATAGTACCTAAAGTTTAAAGCAGAAACTGGGGCACTTTTGAAATTTTCATTTTTGACCAAAATCGACAGGTCCGGGGCTTAGGGAATTTCTCATATGCCACAAAACGGTTGAAGCTCCTGTTCAAAAATGATGCTCCGAAATCAACTTCTGTCACCTCAGTGATACATTTTGGGATAGTACCTAAAGTTTAAAGCAGAAATTGGGGCACTTTTGAAATTTTCATTTTTGACCAAAATCGACAGGTCCAGGGCTTAGGGAATTTCTCATATGCCACAAAACGGTTGAAGCTCCTGTTCAAAAATGATGCTACGAAATCAACTTCTGTCACCTCAGTGATACATTTTGGGATAGTACCTAAAGTTTAAAGCAGAAACTGGGGCACTTTTGAAATTTTCATTTTTGACCAAAATCGACAGGTCCGGGGCTTAGGGAATTTCTCATATGCCACAAAACGGTAGAAGCTCCTGTTCAAAAATGATGCTCCGAAATCAACTTCTGTCACCTCAGTGATACATTTTGGGATAGTACCTAAAGTTTAAAGCAGAAATTGGGGCACTTTTGAAATTTTCATTTTTGACCAAAATCGACAGGTCCGGGGCTTAGGGAATTTCTCATATGCCACAAAACGGCAGAAGCTCCTGTTCAAAAATGATGCTCCGAAATCAACTTCTGTCACCTCAGTGATACATTTTGGGATAGTACCTAAAGTTTAAAGCAGAAATTGGGGCACTTTTGAAATTTTCATTTTTGACCAAAATCGACAGGTCCAGGGCTTAGGGAATTTCTCATATGCCACAAAACGGTAGAAGCTCCTGTTCAAAAATGATGCTCCGAAATCAACTTCTGTCACCTCAGTGATACATTTTGGGATAGTACCTAAAGTTTAAAGCAGAAACTGGGGCACTTTTGAAATTTTCATTTTTGACCAAAATCGACAGGTCCGGGGCTTAGGGAAATTCTCATATTCCACAAAACGGTTGAAGCTCCTGTTCAAAAATGATGCTCCGAAATCAACTTCTGTCACCTCAGTGATACATTTTGGGATAGTACCTAAAGTTTAAAGCAGAAACTGGGGCACTTTTGAAATTTTCATTTTTGACCAAAATCGACAGGTCCGGGGCTTAGGGAATTTCTCATATGCCACAAAACGGTTGAAGCTCCTGTTCAAAAATGATGCTCAGAAATCAACTTCTGTCACCTCAGTGATACATTTTGGGATAGTACCTAAAGTTTAAAGCAGAAACTGGGGCACTTTTGAAATTTTCATTTTTGACCAAAATCGACAGGTCCGGGGCTTAGGGAATTTCTCATATGCCACAAAACGGTAGAAGCTCCTGTTCAAAAATGATGCTCCGAAATCAACTTCTGTCACCTCAGTGATACATTTTGGGATAGTACCTAAAGTTTAAAGCAGAAACTGGGGCACTTTTGAAATTTTCATTTTTGACCAAAATCGACAGGTCCAGGGCTTAGGGAATTTCTCATATGCCACAAAACGGTAGAAGCTCCTGTTCAAAAATGATGCTCCGAAATCAACTTCTGTCACCTCAGTGATACATTTTGGGATAGTACCTAAAGTTTAAAGCAGAAATTGGGGCACTTTTGAAATTTTCATTTTTGACCAAAATCGACAGGTCCAGGGCTTAGGGAATTTCTCATATGCCACAAAACGGTTGAAGCTCCTGTTCAAAAATGATGCTCCGAAATCAACTTCTGTCACCTCAGTGATACATTTTGGGATAGTACCTAAAGTTTAAAGCAGAAATTGGGGCACTTTTGAAATTTTCATTTTTGACCAAAATCGACAGGTCCGGGGCTTAGGAAATTTCTCATATGCCACAAAACTGTTGAAGCTCCTGTTCAAAAATGATGCTCCGAAATCAACTTCTGTCACCTCAGTGATACATTTTGGGATAGTACCTAAAGTTTAAAGCAGAAACTGGGGCACTTTTGAAATTTTCATTTTTGACCAAAATCGACAGGTCCGGGGCTTAGGGAATTTCTCATATGCCACAAAACGGTTGAAGCTCCTGTTCAAAAATGATGCTCAGAAATCAACTTCTGTCACCTCAGTGATACATTTTGGGATAGTACCTAAAGTTTAAAGCAGAAACTGGGGCACTTTTGAAATTTTCATTTTTGACCAAAATCGACAGGTCCGGGGCTTAGGGAATTTCTCATATGCCACAAAACGGTAGAAGCTCCTGTTCAAAAATGATGCTCCGAAATCAACTTCTGTCACCTCAGTGATACATTTTGGGATAGTACCTAAAGTTTAAAGCAGAAACTGGGGCTCTTTTGAAATTTTCATTTTTGACCAAAATCGACAGGTCCGGGGCTTAGGGAATTTCTCATATGCCACAAAACGGTTGAAGCTCCTGTTCAAAAATGATGCTCAGAAATCAACTTCTGTCACCTCAGTGATACATTTTGGGATAGTACCTAAAGTTTAAAGCAGAAACTGGGGCACTTTCGAAATTTTCATTTTTGACCAAAATTGACAGGTCCGGGGCTCAGGGAATTTCTCATATGCCACAAAACGGTAGAAGCTCCTGTTCAAAAATGATGCTCCGAAATCAACTTCTGTCACCTCAGTGATACATTTTGGGATAGTACCTAAAGTTTAAAGCAGAAACTGGGGCTCTTTTGAAATTTTCATTTTTGACCAAAATCGACAGGTCCGGGGCTTAGGGAATTTCTCATATGCCACAAAACGGTTGAAGCTCCTGTTCAAAAATGATGCTCCGAAATCAACTTCTGTCACCTCAGTGATACATTTTGGGATAGTACCTAAAGTTTAAAGCAGAAATTGGGGCACTTTTGAAATATTCATTTTTGACCAAAATCGACAGGTTCGGGGCTTAGGGAATTTCTCATATGCCACAAAACGGTTGAAGCTCCTGTTCAAAAATGATGCTCCGAAATCAACTTCTGTCACCTCAGTGATACATTTTGGGATAGTACCTAAAGTTTAAAGCAGAAATTGGGGCACTTTTGAAATTTTCATTTTTGACCAAAATCGACAGGTCCGGGGCTTAGGGAATTTCTCATATGCCACAAAACGGTAGAAGCTCCTGTTCAAAAATGATGCTCCGAAATCAACTTCTGTCACCTCAGTGATACATTTTGGGATAGTACCTAAAGTTTAAAGCAGAAATTGGGGCACTTTTGAAATTTTCATTTTTAACCAAAATCGACAGGTCCGGGGCTTAGGGAATTTCTCATATGCCACAAAACGGTTGAAGCTCCTGTTCAAAAATGATGCTCCGAAATCAACTTCTGTCACCTCAGTGATACATTTTGGGATAGTACCTAAAGTTTAAAGCAGAAATTGGGGCACTTTTGAAATTTTCATTTTTGACCAAAATCGACAGGTCCGGGGCTTAGGGAATTTCTCATATGCCACAAAACGGTTGAAGCTCCTGTTCAAAAATGATGCTCCGAAATCAACTTCTGTCACCTCAGTGATACATTTTGGGATAGTACCTAAAGTTTAAAGCAGAAATTGGGGCACTTTTGAAATTTTCATTTTTGACCAAAATCGACAGGTCCGGGGCTTAGGGAATTTCTCATATGCCACAAAACGGTTGAAGCTCCTGTTCAAAAATGATGCTCCGAAATCAACTTCTTTCACCTCAGTGATACATTTTGGGATAGTACCTAAAGTTTAAAGCAGAAACTGGGGCACTTTTGAAATTTTCATTTTTGACCAAAATCGACTGGTCCGGGGCTTAGGGAATTTCTCATATGCCACAAAACGGTTGAAGCTCCTGTTCAAAAATGATGCTCCGAAATCAACTTCTGTCACCTCAGTGATACATTTTGGGATAGTACCTAAAGTTTAAAGCAGAAATTGGGGCACTTTTGAAATTTTCATTTTTGACCAAAATCGACAGGTCCAGGGCTTAGGGAATTTCTCATATGCCACAAAACGGTTGAAGCTCCTGTTCAAAAATGATGCTACGAAATCAACTTCTGTCACCTCAGTGATACATTTTGGGATAGTACCTAAAGTTTAAAGCAGAAACTGGGGCACTTTTGAAATTTTCATTTTTGACCAAAATCGACAGGTCCGGGGCTTAGGGAATTTCTCATATGCCACAAAACGGTAGAAGCTCCTGTTCAAAAATGATGCTCCGAAATCAACTTCTGTCACCTCAGTGATACATTTTGGGATAGTACCTAAAGTTTAAAGCAGAAATTGGGGCACTTTTGAAATTTTCATTTTTGACCAAAATCGACAGGTCCGGGGCTTAGGGAATTTCTCATATGCCACAAAACGGTAGAAGCTCCTGTTCAAAAATGATGCTCCGAAATCAACTTCTGTCACCTCAGTGATACATTTTGGGATAGTACCTAAAGTTTAAAGCAGAAATTGGGGCACTTTTGAAATTTTCATTTTTGACCAAAATCGACAGGTCCGGGGCTTAGGGAATTTCTCATATGCCACAAAACGGTAGAAGCTCCTGTTCAAAAATGATGCTCCGAAATCAACTTCTGTCACCTCAGTGATACATTTTGGGATAGTACCTAAAGTTTAAAGCAGAAATTGGGGCACTTTTGAAATTTTCATTTTTGACCAAAATCGACAGGTCCGGGGCTTAGGGAATTTCTCATATGCCACAAAACGGTTGAAGCTCCTGTTCAAAAATGATGCTCCGAAATCAACTTCTGTCACCTCAGTGATACATTTTGGGATAGTACCTAAAGTTTAAAGCAGAAATTGGGGCACTTTTGAAATTTTCATTTTTGACCAAAATCGACAGGTCCGGGGCTTAGGGAATTTCTCATATGCCACAAAACGGTAGAAGCTCCTGTTCAAAAATGATGCTCCGAAATCAACTTCTGTCACCTCAGTGATACATTTTGGGATAGTACCTAAAGTTTAAAGCAGAAATTGGGGCACTTTTGAAATTTTCATTTTTGACCAAAATCGACAGGTCCGGGGCTTAGGGAATTTCTCATATGCCACAAAACGGTTGAAGCTCCTGTTCAAAAATGATGCTCCGAAATCAACTTCTGTCACCTCAGTGATACATTTTGGGATAGTACCTAAAGTTTAAAGCAGAAACTGGGGCACTTTTGAAATTTTCATTTTTGACCAAAATCGACAGGTCCGGGGCTTAGGGAATTTCTCATATGCCACATAACGGTTGAAGCTCCTGTTCAAAAATGATGCTCCGAAATCAACTTCTGTCACCTCAGTGATACATTTTGGGATAGTACCTAAAGTTTAAAGCAGAAATTGGGGCACTTTTGAAATTTTCATTTTTGACCAAAATCGACAGGTCCGGGGCTTAGGGAATTTCTCATATGCCACAAAACGGTAGAAGCTCCTGTTCAAAAATGATGCTCCGAAATCAACTTCTGTCACCTCAGTGATACATTTTGGGATAGTACCTAAAGTTTAAAGCAGAAATTGGGGCACTTTTGAAATTTTCATTTTTGACCAAAATCGACAGGTCCGGGGCTTAGGGAATTTCTCATATGCCACAAAACGGTTGAAGCTCCTGTTCAAAAATGATGCTCCGAAATCAACTTCTGTCACCTCAGTGATACATTTTGGGATAGTACCTAAAGTTTAAAGCAGAAACTGGGGCACTTTTGAAATTTTCATTTTTGACCAAAATCGACAGGTCCGGGGCTTAGGGAATTTCTCATATGCCACAAAACGGTTGAAGCTCCTGTTCAAAAATGATGCTCCGAAATCAACTTCTGTCACCTCAGTGATACATTTTGGGATAGTACCTAAAGTTTAAAGCAGAAATTGGGGCACTTTTGAAATTTTCATTTTTGACCAAAATCGACAGGTCCGGGGCTTAGGGAATTTCTCATATGCCACAAAACGGTAGAAGCTCCTGTTCAAAAATGATGCTCCGAAATCAACTTCTGTCACCTCAGTGATACATTTTGGGATAGTACCTAAAGTTTAAAGCAGAAATTGGGGCACTTTTGAAATTTTCATTTTTGACCAAAATCGACAGGTCCAGGGCTTAGGGAATTTCTTATATGCCACAAAACGGTTGAAGCTCCTGTTCAAAAATGATGCTCCGAAATCAACTTCTGTCACCTCAGTGATACATTTTCGGATAGTACCTAAAGTTTAAAGCAGAAATTGGGGCACTTTTGAAATTTTCATTTTTGACCAAAATCGACAGGTCCAGGGCTTAGGGAATTTCTCATATGCCACAAAACGGTTGAAGCTCCTGTTCAAAAATGATGCTCCGAAATCAACTTCTGTCACCTTAGTGATACATTTTGGGATAGTACCTAAAGTTTAAAGCAGAAACTGGGGCACTTTTGAAATTTTCATTTTTGACCAAAATCGACAGGTCCGGGGCTTAGGGAATTTCTCATATGCCACAAAACGGTTGAAGCTCCTGTTCAAAAATGATGCTCCGAAATCAACTTCTGTCACCTTAGTGATACATTTTGGGATAGTACCTAAAGTTTAAAGCAGAAACTGGGGCACTTTTGAAATTTTCATTTTTGACCAAAATCGACAGGTCCGGGGCTTAGGGAATTTCTCATATGCCACAAAACGGTTGAAGCTCCTGTTCAAAAATGATGCTCCGAAATCAACTTCTGTCACCTCAGTGATACATTTTGGGATAGTACCTAAAGTTTAAAGCAGAAATTGGGGCACTTTTGAAATTTTCATTTTTGACCAAAATCGACAGGTCCGGGGCTTAGGGAATTTCTCATATGCCACAAAACGGTAGAAGCTCCTGTTCAAAAATGATGCTCCGAAATCAACTTCTGTCACCTCAGTGATACATTTTGGGATAGTACCTAAAGTTTAAAGCAGAAATTGGGGCACTTTTGAAATTTTCATTTTTGACCAAAATCGACAGGTCCGGGGCTTAGGGAATTTCTCATATGCCACAAAACGGTTGAAGCTCCTGTTCAAAAATGATGCTCCGAAATCAACTTCTGTCACCTCAGTGATACATTTTGGGATAGTACCTAAAGTTTAAAGCAGAAATTGCGGCACTTTTGAAATTTTCATTTTTGACCAAAATCGACAGGTCCGGGGCTTAGGGAATTTCTCATATGCCACAAAACGGTTGAAGCTCCTGTTCAAAAATGATGCTCCGAAATCAACTTCTGTCACCTCAGTGATACATTTTGGGATAGTACCTAAAGTTTAAAGCAGAAATTGGGGCACTTTTGAAATTTTCATTTTTGACCAAAATCGACAGGTCCGGGGCTTAGGGAATTTCTCATATGCCACAAAACGGTTGAAGCTCCTGTTCAAAAATGATGCTCCGAAATCAACTTCTGTCACCTCAGTGATACATTTTGGGATAGTACCTAAAGTTTAAAGCAGAAACTGGGGCACTTTTGAAATTTTCATTTTTGACCAAAATCGACAGGTCCGGGGCTTAGGGAATTTCTCATATGCCACAAAACGGTTGAAGCTCCTGTTCAAAAATGATGCTCCGAAATCAACTTCTGTCACCTCAGTGATACATTTTGGGATAGTACCTAAAGTTTAAAGCAGAAACTGGGGCACTTTTGAAATTTTCATTTTTGACCAAAATCGACAGGTTTGGGGCTTAGGGAATTTCTCATATGCCACAAAACGGTAGAAGCTCCTGTTCAAAAATGATGCTCCGAAATCAACTTCTGTCACCTCAGTGATACATTTTCGGATAGTACCTAAAGTTTAAAGCAGAAATTGGGGCACTTTTGAAATTTTCATTTTTGACCAAAATCGACAGGTCCAGGGCTTAGGGAATTTCTCATATGCCACAAAACGGTTGAAGCTCCTGTTCAAAAATGATGCTCCGAAATCAACTTCTGTCACCTTAGTGATACATTTTGGGATAGTACCTAAAGTTTAAAGCAGAAACTGGGGCACTTTTGAAATTTTCATTTTTGACCAAAATCGACAGGTCCGGGGCTTAGGGAATTTCTCATATGCCACAAAACGGTTGAAGCTCCTGTTCAAAAATGATGCTCCGAAATCAACTTCTGTCACCTTAGTGATACATTTTGGGATAGTACCTAAAGTTTAAAGCAGAAACTGGGGCACTTTTGAAATTTTCATTTTTGACCAAAATCGACAGGTCCGGGGCTTAGGGAATTTCTCATATGCCACAAAACGGTTGAAGCTCCTGTTCAAAAATGATGCTCCGAAATCAACTTCTGTCACCTCAGTGATACATTTTGGGATAGTACCTAAAGTTTAAAGCAGAAATTGGGGCACTTTTGAAATTTTCATTTTTGACCAAAATCGACAGGTCCGGGGCTTAGGGAATTTCTCATATGCCACAAAACGGTAGAAGCTCCTGTTCAAAAATGATGCTCCGAAATCAACTTCTGTCACCTCAGTGATACATTTTGGGATAGTACCTAAAGTTTAAAGCAGAAATTGGGGCACTTTTGAAATTTTCATTTTTGACCAAAATCGACAGGTCCGGGGCTTAGGGAATTTCTCATATGCCACAAAACGGTTGAAGCTCCTGTTCAAAAATGATGCTCCGAAATCAACTTCTGTCACCTCAGTGATACATTTTGGGATAGTACCTAAAGTTTAAAGCAGAAATTGGGGCACTTTTGAAATTTTCATTTTTGACCAAAATCGACAGGTCCGGGGCTTAGGGAATTTCTCATATGCCACAAAACGGTTGAAGCTCCTGTTCAAAAATGATGCTCCGAAATCAACTTCTGTCACCTCAGTGATACATTTTGGGATAGTACCTAAAGTTTAAAGCAGAAATTGGGGCACTTTTGAAATTTTCATTTTTGACCAAAATCGACAGGTCCGGGGCTTAGGGAATTTCTCATATGCCACAAAACGGTTGAAGCTCCTGTTCAAAAATGATGCTCCGAAATCAACTTCTGTCACCTCAGTGATACATTTTGGGATAGTACCTAAAGTTTAAAGCAGAAACTGGGGCACTTTTGAAATTTTCATTTTTGACCAAAATCGACAGGTCCGGGGCTTAGGGAATTTCTCATATGCCACAAAACGGTAGAAGCTCCTGTTCAAAAATGATGCTCCGAAATCAACTTCTGTCACCTCAGTGATACATTTTGGGATAGTACCTAAAGTTTAAAGCAGAAACTGGGGCACTTTTGAAATTTTCATTTTTGACCAAAATCGACAGGTCCGGGGCTTAGGGAATTTCTCATATGCCACAAAACGGTTGAAGCTCCTGTTCAAAAATGATGCTCCGAAATCAACTTCTGTCACCTCAGTGATACATTTTGGGATAGTACCTAAAGTTTAAAGCAGAAATTGGGGCACTTTTGAAATTTTCATTTTTGACCAAAATCGACAGGTCCGGGGCTTAGGGAATTTCTCATATGCCACAAAACGGTTGAAGCTCCTGTTCAAAAATGATGCTCCGAAATCAACTTCTGTCACCTCAGTGATACATTTTGGGATAGTACCTAAAGTTTAAAGCAGAAACTGGGGCACTTTTGAAATTTTCATTTTTGACCAAAATCGACAGGTCCGGGGCTTAGGGAATTTCTCATATGCCACAAAACGGTAGAAGCTCCTGTTCAAAAATGATGCTCCGAAATCAACTTCTGTCACCTCAGTGATACATTTTGGGATAGTACCTAAAGTTTAAAGCAGAAATTGGGGCACTTTTGAAATTTTCATTTTTGACCAAAATCGACAGGTCCGGGGCTTAGGGAATTTCTCATATGCCACAAAACGGTTGAAGCTCCTGTTCAAAAATGATGCTCCGAAATCAACTTCTGTCACCTCAGTGATACATTTTGGGATAGTACCTAAAGTTTAAAGCAGAAATTGGGGCACTTTTGAAATTTTCATTTTTGACCAAAATCGACAGGTCCGGGGCTTAGGGAATTTCTCATATGCCACAAAACGGTTGAAGCTCCTGTTCAAAAATGATGCTCCGAAATCAACTTCTGTCACCTCAGTGATACATTTTGGGATAGTACCTAAAGTTTAAAGCAGAAACTGGGGCACTTTTGAAATTTTCATTTTTGACCAAAATCGACTGGTCCGGGGCTTAGGGAATTTCTCATATGCCACAAAACGGTTGAAGCTCCTGTTCAAAAATGATGCTCCGAAATCAACTTCTGTCACCTCAGTGATACATTTTGGGATAGTACCTAAAGTTTAAAGCAGAAATTGGGGCACTTTTGAAATTTTCATTTTTGACCAAAATCGACAGGTCCAGGGCTTAGGGAATTTCTCATATGCCACAAAACGGTTGAAGCTCCTGTTCAAAAATGATGCTACGAAATCAACTTCTGTCACCTCAGTGATACATTTTGGGATAGTACCTAAAGTTTAAAGCAGAAACTGGGGCACTTTTGAAATTTTCATTTTTGACCAAAATCGACAGGTCCGGGGCTTAGGGAATTTCTCATATGCCACAAAACGGTAGAAGCTCCTGTTCAAAAATGATGCTCCGAAATCAACTTCTGTCACCTCAGTGATACATTTTGGGATAGTACCTAAAGTTTAAAGCAGAAATTGGGGCACTTTTGAAATTTTCATTTTTGACCAAAATCGACAGGTCCGGGGCTTAGGGAATTTCTCATATGCCACAAAACGGTAGAAGCTCCTGTTCAAAAATGATGCTCCGAAATCAACTTCTGTCACCTCAGTGATACATTTTGGGATAGTACCTAAAGTTTAAAGCAGAAATTGGGGCACTTTTGAAATTTTCATTTTTGACCAAAATCGACAGGTCCGGGGCTTAGGGAATTTCTCATATGCCACAAAACGGTAGAAGCTCCTGTTCAAAAATGATGCTCCGAAATCAACTTCTGTCACCTCAGTGATACATTTTGGGATAGTACCTAAAGTTTAAAGCAGAAATTGGGGCACTTTTGAAATTTTCATTTTTGACCAAAATCGACAGGTCCAGGGCTTAGGGAATTTCTCATATGCCACAAAACGGTTGAAGCTCCTGTTCAAAAATGATGCTCCGAAATCAACTTCTGTCACCTCAGTGATACATTTTGGGATAGTACCTAAAGTTTAAAGCAGAAATTGGGGCACTTTTGAAATTTTCATTTTTGACCAAAATCGACAGGTCCGGGGCTTAGGGAATTTCTCATATGCCACAAAACGGTAGAAGCTCCTGTTCAAAAATGATGCTCCGAAATCAACTTCTGTCACCTCAGTGATACATTTTGGGATAGTACCTAAAGTTTAAAGCAGAAATTGGGGCACTTTTGAAATTTTCATTTTTGACCAAAATCGACAGGTCCGGGGCTTAGGGAATTTCTCATATGCCACAAAACGGTTGAAGCTCCTGTTCAAAAATGATGCTCCGAAATCAACTTCTGTCACCTCAGTGATACATTTTGGGATAGTACCTAAAGTTTAAAGCAGAAACTGGGGCACTTTTGAAATTTTCATTTTTGACCAAAATCGACAGGTCCGGGGCTTAGGGAATTTCTCATATGCCACATAACGGTTGAAGCTCCTGTTCAAAAATGATGCTCCGAAATCAACTTCTGTCACCTCAGTGATACATTTTGGGATAGTACCTAAAGTTTAAAGCAGAAATTGGGGCACTTTTGAAATTTTCATTTTTGACCAAAATCGACAGGTCCGGGGCTTAGGGAATTTCTCATATGCCACAAAACGGTAGAAGCTCCTGTTCAAAAATGATGCTCCGAAATCAACTTCTGTCACTTCAGTGATACATTTTGGGATAGTACCTAAAGTTTAAAGCAGAAATTGGGGCACTTTTGAAATTTTCATTTTTGACCAAAATCGACAGGTCCGGGGCTTAGGGAATTTCTCATATGCCACAAAACGGTTGAAGCTCCTGTTCAAAAATGATGCTCCGAAATCAACTTCTGTCACCTCAGTGATACATTTTGGGATAGTACCTAAAGTTTAAAGCAGAAATTGGGGCACTTTTGAAATTTTCATTTTTGACCAAAATCGACAGGTCCAGGGCTTAGGGAATTTCTCATATGCCACAAAACGGTTGAAGCTCCTGTTCAAAAATGATGCTCCGAAATCAACTTCTGTCACCTTAGTGATACATTTTGGGATAGTACCTAAAGTTTAAAGCAGAAACTGGGGCACTTTTGAAATTTTCATTTTTGACCAAAATCGACAGGTCCGGGGCTTAGGGAATTTCTCATATGCCACAAAACGGTTGAAGCTCCTGTTCAAAAATGATGCTCCGAAATCAACTTCTGTCACCTTAGTGATACATTTTGGGATAGTACCTAAAGTTTAAAGCAGAAACTGGGGCACTTTTGAAATTTTCATTTTTGACCAAAATCGACAGGTCCGGGGCTTAGGGAATTTCTCATATGCCACAAAACGGTTGAAGCTCCTGTTCAAAAATGATGCTCCGAAATCAACTTCTGTCACCTCAGTGATACATTTTGGGATAGTACCTAAAGTTTAAAGCAGAAATTGGGGCACTTTTGAAATTTTCATTTTTGACCAAAATCGACAGGTCCGGGGCTTAGGGAATTTCTCATATGCCACAAAACGGTAGAAGCTCCTGTTCAAAAATGATGCTCCGAAATCAACTTCTGTCACCTCAGTGATACATTTTGGGATAGTACCTAAAGTTTAAAGCAGAAATTGGGGCACTTTTGAAATTTTCATTTTTGACCAAAATCGACAGGTCCGGGGCTTAGGGAATTTCTCATATGCCACAAAACGGTTGAAGCTCCTGTTCAAAAATGATGCTCCGAAATCAACTTCTGTCACCTCAGTGATACATTTTGGGATAGTACCTAAAGTTTAAAGCATAAATTGGGGCACTTTTGAAATTTTCATTTTTGACCAAAATCGACAGGTCCGGGGCTTAGGGAATTTCTCATATGCCACAAAACGGTTGAAGCTCCTGTTCAAAAATGATGCTCCGAAATCAACTTCTGTCACCTCAGTGATACATTTTGGGATAGTACCTAAAGTTTAAAGCAGAAATTGGGGCACTTTTGAAATTTTCATTTTTGACCAAAATCGACAGGTCCGGGGCTTAGGGAATTTCTCATATGCCACAAAACGGTTGAAGCTCCTGTTCAAAAATGATGCTCCGAAATCAACTTCTGTCACCTCAGTGATACATTTTGGGATAGTACCTAAAGTTTAAAGCAGAAACTGGGGCACTTTTGAAATTTTCATTTTTGACCAAAATCGACAGGTCCGGGGCTTAGGGAATTTCTCATATGCCACAAAACGGTTGAAGCTCCTGTTCAAAAATGATGCTCCGAAATCAACTTCTGTCACCTCAGTGATACATTTTGGGATAGTACCTAAAGTTTAAAGCAGAAACTGGGGCACTTTTGAAATTTTCATTTTTGACCAAAATCGACAGGTCCGGGGCTTAGGGAATTTCTCATATGCCACAAAACGGTAGAAGCTCCTGTTCAAAAATGATGCTCCGAAATCAACTTCTGTCACCTCAGTGATACATTTTGGGATAGTACCTAAAGTTTAAAGCAGAAACTGGGGCACTTTTGAAATTTTCATTTTTGACCAAAATCGACAGGTCCGGGGCTTAGGGAATTTCTCATATGCCACAAAACGGTTGAAGCTCCTGTTCAAAAATGATGCTCCGAAATCAACTTCTGTCACCTTAGTGATACATTTTGGGATAGTACCTAAAGTTTAAAGCAGAAACTGGGGCACTTTTGAAATTTTCATTTTTGACCAAAATCGACAGGTCCGGGGCTTAGGGAATTTCTCATATGCCACAAAACGGTTGAAGCTCCTGTTCAAAAATGATGCTCCGAAATCAACTTCTGTCACCTCAGTGATACATTTTGGGATAGTACCTAAAGTTTAAAGCAGAAATTGGGGCACTTTTGAAATTTTCATTTTTGACCAAAATCGACAGGTCCGGGGCTTAGGGAATTTCTCATATGCCACAAAACGGTTGAAGCTCCTTTTCAAAAATGATGCTCCGAAATCAACTTCTGTCACCTCAGTGATACATTTTGGGATAGTACCTAAAGTTTAAAGCAGAAATTGGGGCACTTTTGAAATGTTCATTTTTGACCAAAATCGACATGTCCGGGGCTTAGGGAATTTCTCATATGCCACAAAACGGTTGAAGCTCCTGTTCAAAAATGATGCTCCGAAATCAACTTCTGTCACCTCAGTGATACATTTTGGGATAGTACCTAAAGTTTAAAGCAGAAATTGGGGCACTTTTGAAATTTTCATTTTTGACCAAAATCGACAGGTCCGGGGCTTAGGGAATTTCTCATATGCCACAAAACGGTTGAAGCTCCTGTTCAAAAATGATGCTCCGAAATCAACTTCTGTCACCTCAGTGATACATTTTGGGATAGTACCTAAAGTTTAAAGCAGAAATTGGGGCACTTTTGAAATTTTCATTTTTGACCAAAATCGACAGGTCCGGGGCTTAGGGAATTTCTCATATGCCACAAAACGGTAGAAGCTCCTGTTCAAAAATGATGCTCCGAAATCAACTTCTGTCACCTCAGTGATACATTTTGGGATAGTACCTAAAGTTTAAAGCAGAAACTGGGGCACTTTTGAAATTTTCATTTTTGACCAAAATCGACAGGTCCGGGGCTTAGGGAATTTCTCATATGCCACAAAACGGTAGAAGCTCCTGTTCAAAAATGATGCTCCGAAATCAACTTCTGTCACCTCAGTGATACATTTTGGGATAGTACCTAAAGTTTAAAGCAGAAATTGGGGCACTTTTGAAATTTTCATTTTTGACCAAAATCGACAGGTCCGGGGCTTAGGGAATTTCTCATATGCCACAAAACGGTTGAAGCTCCTGTTCAAAAATGATGCTCCGAAATCAACTTCTGTCACCTTAGTGATACATTTTGGGATAGTACCTAAAGTTTAAAGCAGAAACTGGGGCACTTTTGAAATTTTCATTTTTGACCAAAATCGACAGGTCCGGGGCTTAGGGAATTTCTCATATGCCACAAAACGGTAGAAGCTCCTGTTCAAAAATGATGCTCCGAAATCAACTTCTGTCACCTCAGTGATACATTTTGGGATAGTACCTAAAGTTTAAAGCAGAAACTGGGGCACTTTTGAAATTTTCATTTTTGACCAAAATCGACAGGTCCGGGGCTTAGGGAATTTCTCATATGCCACAAAACGGTTGAAGCTCCTTTTCAAAAATGATGCTCCGAAATCAACTTCTGTCACCTCAGTGATACATTTTGGGATAGTACCTAAAGTTTAAAGCAGAAATTGGGGCACTTTTGAAATTTTCATTTTTGACCAAAATCGACATGTCCGGGGCTTAGGGAATTTCTCATATGCCACAAAACGGTTG
Organism: Pseudophryne corroboree; assembly: GCF_028390025.1. Classification (NCBI taxonomy): domain Eukaryota; kingdom Metazoa; phylum Chordata; class Amphibia; order Anura; family Myobatrachidae; genus Pseudophryne; species Pseudophryne corroboree. The sequence goes on along the minus strand of NW_026968890.1, from coordinate 31,952 downwards.
AAGCTCCTGTTCAAAAATGATGCTCCGAAATCAACTTCTGTCACCTCAGTGATACATTTTGGGATAGTACCTAAAGTTTAAAGCAGAAATTGGGGCACTTTTGAAATTTTCATTTTTGACCAAAATCGACAGGTCCGGGGCTTAGGGAATTTCTCATATGCCACAAAACGGTTGAAGCTCCTGTTCAAAAATGATGCTCCGAAATCAACTTCTGTCACCTCAGTGATACATTTTGGGATAGTACCTAAAGTTTAAAGCAGAAATTGGGGCACTTTTGAAATTTTCATTTTTGACCAAAATCGACAGGTCCGGGGCTTAGGGAATTTCTCATATGCCACAAAACGGTAGAAGCTCCTGTTCAAAAATGATGCTCCGAAATCAACTTCTGTCACCTCAGTGATACATTTTGGGATAGTACCTAAAGTTTAAAGCAGAAACTGGGGCACTTTTGAAATTTTCATTTTTGACCAAAATCGACAGGTCCGGGGCTTAGGGAATTTCTCATATGCCACAAAACGGTAGAAGCTCCTGTTCAAAAATGATGCTCCGAAATCAACTTCTGTCACCTCAGTGATACATTTTGGGATAGTACCTAAAGTTTAAAGCAGAAATTGGGGCACTTTTGAAATTTTCATTTTTGACCAAAATCGACAGGTCCGGGGCTTAGGGAATTTCTCATATGCCACAAAACGGTTGAAGCTCCTGTTCAAAAATGATGCTCCGAAATCAACTTCTGTCACCTTAGTGATACATTTTGGGATAGTACCTAAAGTTTAAAGCAGAAACTGGGGCACTTTTGAAATTTTCATTTTTGACCAAAATCGACAGGTCTGGGGCTTAGGGAATTTCTCATATGCCACAAAACGGTTGAAGCTCCTGTTCAAAAATGATGCTCCGAAATCAACTTCTGTCACCTCAGTGATACATTTTGGGATAGTACCTAAAGTTTAAAGCAGAAATTGGGGCACTTTTGAAATTTTCATTTTTGACCAAAATCGACAGGTCCGGGGCTTAGGGAATTTCTCATATGCCACAAAACGGTAGAAGCTCCTGTTCAAAAATGATGCTCCGAAATCAACTTCTGTCACCTCAGTGATACATTTTGGGATAGTACCTAAAGTTTAGAGCAGAAACTGGGGCACTTTTGAAATTTTCATTTTTGACCAAAATCGACAGGTCCGGGGCTTAGGGAATTTCTCATATGCCACAAAACGGTTGAAGCTCCTGTTCAAAAATGATGCTCCGAAATCAACTTCTGTCACCTCAGTGATACATTTTGGGATAGTACCTAAAGTTTAAAGCAGAAATTGGGGCACTTTTGAAATTTTCATTTTTGACCAAAATCGACAGGTCCGGGGCTTAGGGAATTTCTCATATGCCACAAAACGGTTGAAGCTCCTGTTCAAAAATGATGCTCCGAAATCAACTTCTGTCACCTTAGTGATACATTTTGGGATAGTACCTAAAGTTTAAAGCAGAAACTGGGGCACTTTTGAAATTTTCATTTTTGACCAAAATCGACAGGTCCGGGGCTTAGGGAATTTCTCATATGCCACAAAACGGTTGAAGCTCCTTTTCAAAAATGATGCTCCGAAATCAACTTCTGTCACCTCAGTGATACATTTTGGGATAGTACCTAAAGTTTAAAGCAGAAATTGGGGCACTTTTGAAATTTTCATTTTTGACCAAAATCGACAGGTCCGGGGCTTAGGGAATTTCTCATATGCCACAAAACGGTTGAAGCTCCTGTTCAAAAATGATGCTCCGAAATCAACTTCTGTCACCTCAGTGATACATTTTGGGATAGTACCTAAAGTTTAAAGCAGAAATTGGGGCACTTTTGAAATTTTCATTTTTGACCAAAATCGACAGGTCCGGGGCTTAGGGAATTTCTCATATGCCACAAAACGGTTGAAGCTCCTGTTCAAAAATGATGCTCCGAAATCAACTTCTGTCACCTCAGTGATACATTTTGGGATAGTACCTAAAGTTTAAAGCAGAAATTGGGGCACTTTTGAAATTTTCATTTTTGACCAAAATCGACAGGTCCGGGGCTTAGGGAATTTCTCATATGCCACAAAACGGTTGAAGCTCCTGTTCAAAAATGATGCTCCGAAATCAACTTCTGTCATCTCAGTGATACATTTTGGGATAGTACCTAAAGTTTAAAGCAGAAATTGGGGCACTTTTGAAATTTTCATTTTTGACCAAAATCGACAGGTCCGGGGCTTAGGGAATTTCTCATATGCCACAAAACGGTTGAAGCTCCTGTTCAAAAATGATGCTCCGAAATCAACTTCTGTCACCTCAGTGATACATTTTGGGATAGTACCTAAAGTTTAAAGCAGAAATTGGGGCACTTTTGAAATTTTCATTTTTGACCAAAATCGACAGGTCCGGGGCTTAGGGAATTTCTCATATGCCACAAAACGGTAGAAGCTCCTGTTCAAAAATGATGCTCCGAAATCAACTTCTGTCACCTCAGTGATACATTTTGGGATAGTACCTAAAGTTTAAAGCAGAAACTGGGGCACTTTTGAAATTTTCATTTTTGACCAAAATCGACAGGTCCGGGGCTTAGGGAATTTCTCATATGCCACAAAACGGTAGAAGCTCCTGTTCAAAAATGATGCTCCGAAATCAACTTCTGTCACCTCAGTGATACATTTTGGGATAGTACCTAAAGTTTAAAGCAGAAATTGGGGCACTTTTGAAATTTTCATTTTTGACCAAAATCGACAGGTCCGGGGCTTAGGGAATTTCTCATATGCCACAAAACGGTTGAAGCTCCTGTTCAAAAATGATGCTCCGAAATCAACTTCTGTCACCTTAGTGATACATTTTGGGATAGTACCTAAAGTTTAAAGCAGAAATTGGGGCACTTTTGAAATTTTCATTTTTGACCAAAATCGACAGGTCCGGGGCTTAGGGAATTTCTCATATGCCACAAAACGGTTGAAGCTCCTGTTCAAAAATGATGCTCCGAAATCAACTTCTGTCACCTTAGTGATACATTTTGGGATAGTACCTAAAGTTTAAAGCAGAAACTGGGGCACTTTTGAAATTTTCATTTTTGACCAAAATCGACAGGTCCGGGGCTTAGGGAATTTCTCATATGCCACAAAACGGTAGAAGCTCCTGTTCAAAAATGATGCTCCGAAATCAACTTCTGTCACCTCAGTGATACATTTTGGGATAGTACCTAAAGTTTAAAGCAGAAACTGGGGCACTTTTGAAATTTTCATTTTTGACCAAAATCGACAGGTCCGGGGCTTAGGGAATTTCTCATATGCCACAAAACGGTTGAAGCTCCTTTTCAAAAATGATGCTCCGAAATCAACTTCTGTCACCTCAGTGATACATTTTGGGATAGTACCTAAAGTTTAAAGCAGAAATTGGGGCACTTTTGAAATTTTCATTTTTGACCAAAATCGACATGTCCGGGGCTTAGGGAATTTCTCATATGCCACAAAACGGTTGAAGCTCCTGTTCAAAAATGATGCTCCGAAATCAACTTCTGTCACCTCAGTGATACATTTTGGGATAGTACCTAAAGTTTAAAGCAGAAATTGGGGCACTTTTGAAATTTTCATTTTTGACCAAAATCGACAGGTCCGGGGCTTAGGGAATTTCTCATATGCCACAAAACGGTTGAAGCTCCTGTTCAAAAATGATGCTCCGAAATCAACTTCTGTCACCTCAGTGATACATTTTGGGATAGTACCTAAAGTTTAAAGCAGAAATTGGGGCACTTTTGAAATTTTCATTTTTGACCAAAATCGACAGGTCCGGGGCTTAGGGAATTTCTCATATGCCACAAAACGGTAGAAGCTCCTGTTCAAAAATGATGCTCCGAAATCAACTTCTGTCACCTCAGTGATACATTTTGGGATAGTACCTAAAGTTTAAAGCAGAAACTGGGGCACTTTTGAAATTTTCATTTTTGACCAAAATCGACAGGTCCGGGGCTTAGGGAATTTCTCATATGCCACAAAACGGTAGAAGCTCCTGTTCAAAAATGATGCTCCGAAATCAACTTCTGTCACCTCAGTGATACATTTTGGGATAGTACCTAAAGTTTAAAGCAGAAATTGGGGCACTTTTGAAATTTTCATTTTTGACCAAAATCGACAGGTCCGGGGCTTAGGGAATTTCTCATATGCCACAAAACGGTTGAAGCTCCTGTTCAAAAATGATGCTCCGAAATCAACTTCTGTCACCTTAGTGATACATTTTGGGATAGTACCTAAAGTTTAAAGCAGAAATTGGGGCACTTTTGAAATTTTCATTTTTGACCAAAATCGACAGGTCCGGGGCTTAGGGAATTTCTCATATGCCACAAAACGGTTGAAGCTCCTGTTCAAAAATGATGCTCCGAAATCAACTTCTGTCACCTTAGTGATACATTTTGGGATAGTACCTAAAGTTTAAAGCAGAAATTGGGGCACTTTTGAAATTTTCATTTTTGACCAAAATCGACAGGTCCGGGGCTTAGGGAATTTCTCATATGCCACAAAACGGTTGAAGCTCCTGTTCAAAAATGATGCTCCGAAATCAACTTCTGTCACCTTAGTGATACATTTTGGGATAGTACCTAAAGTTTAAAGCAGAAACTGGGGCACTTTTGAAATTTTCATTTTTGACCAAAATCGACAGGTCCGGGGCTTAGGGAATTTCTCATATGCCACAAAACGGTAGAAGCTCCTGTTCAAAAATGATGCTCCGAAATCAACTTCTGTCACCTCAGTGATACATTTTGGGATAGTACCTAAAGTTTAAAGCAGAAACTGGGGCACTTTTGAAATTTTCATTTTTGACCAAAATCGACAGGTCCGGGGCTTAGGGAATTTCTCATATGCCACAAAACGGTTGAAGCTCCTTTTCAAAAATGATGCTCCGAAATCAACTTCTGTCACCTCAGTGATACATTTTGGGATAGTACCTAAAGTTTAAAGCAGAAATTGGGGCACTTTTGAAATTTTCATTTTTGACCAAAATCGACATGTCCGGGGCTTAGGGAATTTCTCATATGCCACAAAACGGTTGAAGCTCCTGTTCAAAAATGATGCTCCGAAATCAACTTCTGTCACCTCAGTGATACATTTTGGGATAGTACCTAAAGTTTAAAGCAGAAATTGGGGCACTTTTGAAATTTTCATTTTTGACCAAAATCGACAGGTCCGGGGCTTAGGGAATTTCTCATATGCCACAAAACGGTTGAAGCTCCTGTTCAAAAATGATGCTCCGAAATCAACTTCTGTCACCTCAGTGATACATTTTGGGATAGTACCTAAAGTTTAAAGCAGAAATTGGGGCACTTTTGAAATTTTCATTTTTGACCAAAATCGACAGGTCCGGGGCTTAGGGAATTTCTCATATGCCACAAAACGGTAGAAGCTCCTGTTCAAAAATGATGCTCCGAAATCAACTTCTGTCACCTCAGTGATACATTTTGGGATAGTACCTAAAGTTTAAAGCAGAAACTGGGGCACTTTTGAAATTTTCATTTTTGACCAAAATCGACAGGTCCGGGGCTTAGGGAATTTCTCATATGCCACAAAACGGTAGAAGCTCCTGTTCAAAAATGATGCTCCGAAATCAACTTCTGTCACCTCAGTGATACATTTTGGGATAGTACCTAAAGTTTAAAGCAGAAATTGGGGCACTTTTGAAATTTTCATTTTTGACCAAAATCGACAGGTCCGGGGCTTAGGGAATTTCTCATATGCCACAAAACGGTTGAAGCTCCTGTTCAAAAATGATGCTCCGAAATCAACTTCTGTCACCTTAGTGATACATTTTGGGATAGTACCTAAAGTTTAAAGCAGAAACTGGGGCACTTTTGAAATTTTCATTTTTGACCAAAATCGACAGGTCTGGGGCTTAGGGAATTTCTCATATGCCACAAAACGGTTGAAGCTCCTGTTCAAAAATGATGCTCCGAAATCAACTTCTGTCACCTCAGTGATACATTTTGGGATAGTACCTAAAGTTTAAAGCAGAAATTGGGGCACTTTTGAAATTTTCATTTTTGACCAAAATCGACAGGTCCGGGGCTTAGGGAATTTCTCATATGCCACAAAACGGTAGAAGCTCCTGTTCAAAAATGATGCTCCGAAATCAACTTCTGTCACCTCAGTGATACATTTTGGGATAGTACCTAAAGTTTAAAGCAGAAACTGGGGCACTTTTGAAATTTTCATTTTTGACCAAAATCGACAGGTCCGGGGCTTAGGGAATTTCTCATATGCCACAAAACGGTTGAAGCTCCTGTTCAAAAATGATGCTCCGAAATCAACTTCTGTCACCTCAGTGATACATTTTGGGATAGTACCTAAAGTTTAAAGCAGAAATTGGGGCACTTTTGAAATTTTCATTTTTGACCAAAATCGACAGGTCCGGGGCTTAGGGAATTTCTCATATGCCACAAAACGGTTGAAGCTCCTGTTCAAAAATGATGCTCCGAAATCAACTTCTGTCACCTTAGTGATACATTTTGGGATAGTACCTAAAGTTTAAAGCAGAAACTGGGGCACTTTTGAAATTTTCATTTTTGACCAAAATCGACAGGTCCGGGGCTTAGGGAATTTCTCATATGCCACAAAACGGTTGAAGCTCCTTTTCAAAAATGATGCTCCGAAATCAACTTCTGTCACCTCAGTGATACATTTTGGGATAGTACCTAAAGTTTAAAGCAGAAATTGGGGCACTTTTGAAATTTTCATTTTTGACCAAAATCGACAGGTCCGGGGCTTAGGGAATTTCTCATATGCCACAAAACGGTTGAAGCTCCTTTTCAAAAATGATGCTCCGAAATCAACTTCTGTCACCTCAGTGATACATTTTGGGATAGTACCTAAAGTTTAAAGCAGAAATTGGGGCACTTTTGAAATTTTCATTTTTGACCAAAATCGACAGGTCCGGGGCTTAGGGAATTTCTCATATGCCACAAAACAGTTGAAGCTCCTGTTCAAAAATGATGCTCCGAAATCAACTTCTGTCACCTCAGTGATACATTTTGGGATAGTACCTAAAGTTTAAAGCAGAAATTGGGGCACTTTTGAAATTTTCATTTTTGACCAAAATCGACAGGTCCGGGGCTTAGGGAATTTCTCATATGCCACAAAACGGTAGAAGCTCCTGTTCAAAAATGATGCTCCGAAATCAACTTCTGTCACCTCAGTGATACATTTTGGGATAGTACCTAAAGTTTAAAGCAGAAACTGGGGCACTTTTGAAATTTTCATTTTTGACCAAAATCGACAGGTCCGGGGCTTAGGGAATTTCTCATATGCCACAAAACGGTAGAAGCTCCTGTTCAAAAATGATGCTCCGAAATCAACTTCTGTCACCTCAGTGATACATTTTGGGATAGTACCTAAAGTTTAAAGCAGAAATTGGGGCACTTTTGAAATTTTCATTTTTGACCAAAATCGACAGGTCCGGGGCTTAGGGAATTTCTCATATGCCACAAAATGGTTGAAGCTCCTGTTCAAAAATGATGCTCCGAAATCAACTTCTGTCACCTTAGTGATACATTTTGGGATAGTACCTAAAGTTTAAAGCAGAAACTGGGGCACTTTTGAAATTTTCATTTTTGACCAAAATCGACAGGTCCGGGGCTTAGGGAATTTCTCATATGCCACAAAACGGTTGAAGCTCCTGTTCAAAAATGATGCTCCGAAATCAACTTCTGTCACCTCAGTGATACATTTTGGGATAGTACCTAAAGTTTAAAGCAGAAATTGGGGCACTTTTGAAATTTTCATTTTTGACCAAAATCGACAGGTCCGGGGCTTAGGGAATTTCTCATATGCCACAAAACGGTAGAAGCTCCTGTTCAAAAATGATGCTCCGAAATCAACTTCTGTCACCTCAGTGATACATTTTGGGATAGTACCTAAAGTTTAAAGCAGAAACTGGGGCACTTTTGAAATTTTCATTTTTGACCAAAATCGACAGGTCCGGGGCTTAGGGAATTTCTCATATGCCACAAAACGGTTGAAGCTCCTGTTCAAAAATGATGCTCCGAAATCAACTTCTGTCACCTCAGTGATACATTTTGGGATAGTACCTAAAGTTTAAAGCAGAAATTGGGGCACTTTTGAAATTTTCATTTTTGACCAAAATCGACAGGTCCGGGGCTTAGGGAATTTCTCATATGCCACAAAACGGTAGAAGCTCCTGTTCAAAAATGATGCTCCGAAATCAACTTCTGTCACCTCAGTGATACATTTTGGGATAGTACCTAAAGTTTAAAGCAGAAACTGGGGCACTTTTGAAATTTTCATTTTTGACCAAAATCGACAGGTCCGGGGCTTAGGGAATTTCTCATATGCCACAAAACGGTTGAAGCTCCTGTTCAAAAATGATGCTCCGAAATCAACTTCTGTCACCTCAGTGATACATTTTGGGATAGTACCTAAAGTTTAAAGCAGAAACTGGGGCACTTGTGAAATTTTCATTTTTGACCAAAATCGACAGGTCCGGGGCTTAGGAAATTTCTCATATGCCACAAAACGGTTGAAGCTCCTGTTCAAAAATGATGCTCCGAAATCAACTTCTGTCACCTCAGTATTACATTTTGGGATAGTACCTAAAGTTTAAAGCAGAAACTGGGGCACTTTTGAAATTTTCATTTTTGACCAAAATCGACAGGTCCGGGGCTTAGGGAATGTCTCATATGCCACAAAACGGTTGAAGCTCCTGTTCAAAAATGATGCTCCGAAATCAACTTCTGTCACCTCGGTGATACATTTTGGGATAGTACCTAAAGTTTAAAGCAGAAATTGGGGCACTTTTGAAATTTTCATTTTTGACCAAAATCGACAGGTCCGGGGCTTAGGGAATTTCTCATATGCCACAAAACGGTAGAAGCTCCTGTTCAAAAATGATGCTCCGAAATCAACTTCTGTCACCTCAGTGATACATTTTGGGATAGTACCTAAAGTTTAAAGCAGAAATTGGGGCACTTTTGAAATTTTCATTTTTGACCAAAATCGACAGGTCCGGGGCTTAGGGAATTTCTCATATGCCACAAAACGGTTGAAGCTCCTGTTCAAAAATGATGCTCCGAAATCAACTTCTGTCACCTTAGTGATACATTTTGGGATAGTACCTAAAGTTTAAAGCAGAAACTGGGGCACTTTTGAAATTTTCATTTTTGACCAAAATCGACAGGTCCGGGGCTTAGGGAATTTCTCATATGCCACAAAACGGTTGAAGCTCCTGTTCAAAAATGATGCTCCGAAATCAACTTCTGTCACCTCAGTGATACATTTTGGGATAGTACCTAAAGTTTAAAGCAGAAATTGGGGCACTTTTGAAATTTTCATTTTTGACCAAAATCGACAGGTCCGGGGCTTAGGGAATTTCTCATATGCCACAAAACGGTAGAAGCTCCTGTTCAAAAATGATGCTCCGAAATCAACTTCTGTCACCTCAGTGATACATTTTGGGATAGTACCTAAAGTTTAAAGCAGAAACTGGGGCACTTTTGAAATTTTCATTTTTGACCAAAATCGACAGGTCCGGGGCTTAGGGAATTTCTCATATGCCACAAAACGGTTGAAGCTCCTGTTCAAAAATGATGCTCCGAAATCAACTTCTGTCACCTCAGTGATACATTTTGGGATAGTACCTAAAGTTTAAAGCAGAAATTGGGGCACTTTTGAAATTTTCATTTTTGACCAAAATCGACAGGTCCGGGGCTTAGGGAATTTCTCATATGCCACAAAACGGTAGAAGCTCCTGTTCAAAAATGATGCTCCGAAATCAACTTCTGTCACCTCAGTGATACATTTTGGGATAGTACCTAAAGTTTAAAGCAGAAACTGGGGCACTTTTGAAATTTTCATTTTTGACCAAAATCGACAGGTCCGGGGCTTAGGGAATTTCTCATATGCCACAAAACGGTTGAAGCTCCTGTTCAAAAATGATGCTCCGAAATCAACTTCTGTCACCTCAGTGATACATTTTGGGATAGTACCTAAAGTTTAAAGCAGAAACTGGGGCACTTGTGAAATTTTCATTTTTGACCAAAATCGACAGGTCCGGGGCTTAGGAAATTTCTCATATGCCACAAAACGGTTGAAGCTCCTGTTCAAAAATGATGCTCCGAAATCAACTTCTGTCACCTCAGTATTACATTTTGGGATAGTACCTAAAGTTTAAAGCAGAAACTGGGGCACTTTTGAAATTTTCATTTTTGACCAAAATCGACAGGTCCGGGGCTTAGGGAATGTCTCATATGCCACAAAACGGTTGAAGCTCCTGTTCAAAAATGATGCTCCGAAATCAACTTCTGTCACCTCAGTGATACATTTTGGGATAGTACCTAAAGTTTAAAGCAGAAATTGGGGCACTTTTGAAATTTTCATTTTTGACCAAAATCGACAGGTCCGGGGCTTAGGGAATTTCTCATATGCCACAAAACGGTAGAAGCTCCTGTTCAAAAATGATGCTCCGAAATCAACTTCTGTCACCTCAGTGATACATTTTGGGATAGTACCTAAAGTTTAAAGCAGAAATTGGGGCACTTTTGAAATTTTCATTTTTGACCAAAATCGACAGGTCCGGGGCTTAGGGAATTTCTCATATGCCACAAAACGGTTGAAGCTCCTGTTCAAAAATGATGCTCCGAAATCAACTTCTGTCACCTCAGTGATACATTTTGGGATAGTACCTAAAGTTTAAAGCAGAAATTGGGGCACTTTTGAAATTTTCATTTTTGACCAAAATCGACAGGTCCGGGGCTTAGGGAATTTCTCATATGCCACAAAACGGTAGAAGCTCCTGTTCAAAAATGATGCTCCGAAATCAACTTCTGTCACCTCAGTGATACATTTTGGGATAGTACCTAAAGTTTAAAGCAGAAACTGGGGCACTTTTGAAATTTTCATTTTTGACCAAAATCGACAGGTCCGGGGCTTAGGGAATTTCTCATATGCCACAAAACGGTAGAAGCTCCTGTTCAAAAATGATGCTCCGAAATCAACTTCTGTCACCTCAGTGATACATTTTGGGATAGTACCTAAAGTTTAAAGCAGAAACTGGGGCACTTTTGAAATTTTCATTTTTGACCAAAATCGACAGGTCCGGGGCTTAGGGAATTTCTCATATGCCACAAAACGGTTGAAGCTCCTGTTCAAAAATGATGCTCCGAAATCAACTTCTGTCACCTCAGTGATACATTTTGGGATAGTACCTAAAGTTTAAAGCAGAAATTGGGGCACTTTTGAAATTTTCATTTTTGACCAAAATCGACAGGTCCGGGGCTTAGGGAATTTCTCATATGCCACAAAACGGTAGAAGCTCCTGTTCAAAAATGATGCTCCGAAATCAACTTCTGTCACCTCAGTGATACATTTTGGGATAGTACCTAAAGTTTAAAGCAGAAACTGGGGCACTTTTGAAATTTTCATTTTTGACCAAAATCGACAGGTCCGGGGCTTAGGGAATTTCTCATATGCCACAAAACGGTTGAAGCTCCTGTTCAAAAATGATGCTCCGAAATCAACTTCTGTCACCTCAGTGATACATTTTGGGATAGTACCTAAAGTTTAAAGCAGAAACTGGGGCACTTGTGAAATTTTCATTTTTGACCAAAATCGACAGGTCCGGGGCTTAGGAAATTTCTCATATGCCACAAAACGGTTGAAGCTCCTGTTCAAAAATGATGCTCCGAAATCAACTTCTGTCACCTCAGTATTACATTTTGGGATAGTACCTAAAGTTTAAAGCAGAAACTGGGGCACTTTTGAAATTTTCATTTTTGACCAAAATCGACAGGTCCGGGGCTTAGGGAATGTCTCATATGCCACAAAACGGTTGAAGCTCCTGTTCAAAAATGATGCTCCGAAATCAACTTCTGTCACCTCAGTGATACATTTTGGGATAGTACCTAAAGTTTAAAGCAGAAATTGGGGCACTTTTGAAATTTTCATTTTTGACCAAAATCGACAGGTCCGGGGCTTAGGGAATTTCTCATATGCCACAAAACGGTAGAAGCTCCTGTTCAAAAATGATGCTCCGAAATCAACTTCTGTCACCTCAGTGATACATTTTGGGATAGTACCTAAAGTTTAAAGCAGAAATTGGGGCACTTTTGAAATTTTCATTTTTGACCAAAATCGACAGGTCCGGGGCTTAGGGAATTTCTCATATGCCACAAAACGGTTGAAGCTCCTGTTCAAAAATGATGCTCCGAAATCAACTTCTGTCACCTCAGTGATACATTTTGGGATAGTACCTAAAGTTTAAAGCAGAAATTGGGGCACTTTTGAAATTTTCATTTTTGACCAAAATCGACAGGTCCGGGGCTTAGGGAATTTCTCATATGCCACAAAACGGTAGAAGCTCCTGTTCAAAAATGATGCTCCGAAATCAACTTCTGTCACCTCAGTGATACATTTTGGGATAGTACCTAAAGTTTAAAGCAGAAACTGGGGCACTTTTGAAATTTTCATTTTTGACCAAAATCGACAGGTCCGGGGCTTAGGGAATTTCTCATATGCCACAAAACGGTAGAAGCTCCTGTTCAAAAATGATGCTCCGAAATCAACTTCTGTCACCTCAGTGATACATTTTGGGATAGTACCTAAAGTTTAAAGCAGAAACTGGGGCACTTTTGAAATTTTCATTTTTGACCAAAATCGACAGGTCCGGGGCTTAGGGAATTTCTCATATGCCACAAAACGGTTGAAGCTCCTGTTCAAAAATGATGCTCCGAAATCAACTTCTGTCACCTCAGTGATACATTTTGGGATAGTACCTAAAGTTTAAAGCAGAAATTGGGGCACTTTTGAAATTTTCATTTTTGACCAAAATCGACAGGTCCGGGGCTTAGGGAATTTCTCATATGCCACAAAACGGTAGAAGCTCCTGTTCAAAAATGATGCTCCGAAATCAACTTCTGTCACCTCAGTGATACATTTTGGGATAGTACCTAAAGTTTAAAGCAGAAACTGGGGCACTTTTGAAATTTTCATTTTTGACCAAAATCGACAGGTCCGGGGCTTAGGGAATTTCTCATATGCCACAAAACGGTAGAAGCTCCTGTTCAAAAATGATGCTCCGAAATCAACTTCTGTCACCTCAGTGATACATTTTGGGATAGTACCTAAAGTTTAAAGCAGAAATTGGGGCACTTTTGAAATTTTCATTTTTGACCAAAATCGACAGGTCCGGGGCTTAGGGAATTTCTCATATGCCACAAAACGGTTGAAGCTCCTGTTCAAAAATGATGCTCCGAAATCAACTTCTGTCACCTTAGTGATACATTTTGGGATAGTACCTAAAGTTTAAAGCAGAAACTGGGGCACTTTTGAAATTTTCATTTTTGACCAAAATCGACAGGTCCGGGGCTTAGGGAATTTCTCATATGCCACAAAACGGTTGAAGCTCCTGTTCAAAAATGATGCTCCGAAATCAACTTCTGTCACCTCAGTGATACATTTTGGGATAGTACCTAAAGTTTAAAGCAGAAATTGGGGCACTTTTGAAATTTTCATTTTTGACCAAAATCGACAGGTCCGGGGCTTAGGGAATTTCTCATATGCCACAAAACGGTAGAAGCTCCTGTTCAAAAATGATGCTCCGAAATCAACTTCTGTCACCTCAGTGATACATTTTGGGATAGTACCTAAAGTTTAAAGCAGAAACTGGGGCACTTTTGAAATTTTCATTTTTGACCAAAATCGACAGGTCCGGGGCTTAGGGAATTTCTCATATGCCACAAAACGGTTGAAGCTCCTGTTCAAAAATGATGCTCCGAAATCAACTTCTGTCACCTCAGTGATACATTTTGGGATAGTACCTAAAGTTTAAAGCAGAAATTGGGGCACTTTTGAAATTTTCATTTTTGACCAAAATCGACAGGTCCGGGGCTTAGGGAATTTCTCATATGCCACAAAACGGTAGAAGCTCCTGTTCAAAAATGATGCTCCGAAATCAACTTCTGTCACCTCAGTGATACATTTTGGGATAGTACCTAAAGTTTAAAGCAGAAACTGGGGCACTTTTGAAATTTTCATTTTTGACCAAAATCGACAGGTCCGGGGCTTAGGGAATTTCTCATATGCCACAAAACGGTTGAAGCTCCTGTTCAAAAATGATGCTCCGAAATCAACTTCTGTCACCTCAGTGATACATTTTGGGATAGTACCTAAAGTTTAAAGCAGAAACTGGGGCACTTGTGAAATTTTCATTTTTGACCAAAATCGACAGGTCCGGGGCTTAGGAAATTTCTCATATGCCACAAAACGGTTGAAGCTCCTGTTCAAAAATGATGCTCCGAAATCAACTTCTGTCACCTCAGTATTACATTTTGGGATAGTACCTAAAGTTTAAAGCAGAAACTGGGGCACTTTTGAAATTTTCATTTTTGACCAAAATCGACAGGTCCGGGGCTTAGGGAATGTCTCATATGCCACAAAACGGTTGAAGCTCCTGTTCAAAAATGATGCTCCGAAATCAACTTCTGTCACCTCAGTGATACATTTTGGGATAGTACCTAAAGTTTAAAGCAGAAATTGGGGCACTTTTGAAATTTTCATTTTTGACCAAAATCGACAGGTCCGGGGCTTAGGGAATTTCTCATATGCCACAAAACGGTAGAAGCTCCTGTTCAAAAATGATGCTCCGAAATCAACTTCTGTCACCTCAGTGATACATTTTGGGATAGTACCTAAAGTTTAAAGCAGAAATTGGGGCACTTTTGAAATTTTCATTTTTGACCAAAATCGACAGGTCCGGGGCTTAGGGAATTTCTCATATGCCACAAAACGGTAGAAGCTCCTGTTCAAAAATGATGCTCCGAAATCAACTTCTGTCACCTCAGTGATACATTTTGGGATAGTACCTAAAGTTTAAAGCAGAAATTGGGGCACTTTTGAAATTTTCATTTTTGACCAAAATCGACAGGTCCGGGGCTTAGGGAATTTCTCATATGCCACAAAACGGTTGAAGCTCCTGTTCAAAAATGATGCTCCGAAATCAACTTCTGTCACCTTAGTGATACATTTTGGGATAGTACCTAAAGTTTAAAGCAGAAACTGGGGCACTTTTGAAATTTTCATTTTTGACCAAAATCGACAGGTCCGGGGCTTAGGGAATTTCTCATATGCCACAAAACGGTTGAAGCTCCTGTTCAAAAATGATGCTCCGAAATCAACTTCTGTCACCTCAGTGATACATTTTGGGATAGTACCTAAAGTTTAAAGCAGAAATTGGGGCACTTTTGAAATTTTCATTTTTGACCAAAATCGACAGGTCCGGGGCTTAGGGAATTTCTCATATGCCACAAAACGGTAGAAGCTCCTGTTCAAAAATGATGCTCCGAAATCAACTTCTGTCACCTCAGTGATACATTTTGGGATAGTACCTAAAGTTTAAAGCAGAAACTGGGGCACTTTTGAAATTTTCATTTTTGACCAAAATCGACAGGTCCGGGGCTTAGGGAATTTCTCATATGCCACAAAACGGTTGAAGCTCCTGTTCAAAAATGATGCTCCGAAATCAACTTCTGTCACCTCAGTGATACATTTTGGGATAGTACCTAAAGTTTAAAGCAGAAATTGGGGCACTTTTGAAATTTTCATTTTTGACCAAAATCGACAGGTCCGGGGCTTAGGGAATTTCTCATATGCCACAAAACGGTAGAAGCTCCTGTTCAAAAATGATGCTCCGAAATCAACTTCTGTCACCTCAGTGATACATTTTGGGATAGTACCTAAAGTTTAAAGCAGAAACTGGGGCACTTTTGAAATTTTCATTTTTGACCAAAATCGACAGGTCCGGGGCTTAGGGAATTTCTCATATGCCACAAAACGGTTGAAGCTCCTGTTCAAAAATGATGCTCCGAAATCAACTTCTGTCACCTCAGTGATACATTTTGGGATAGTACCTAAAGTTTAAAGCAGAAACTGGGGCACTTGTGAAATTTTCATTTTTGACCAAAATCGACAGGTCCGGGGCTTAGGAAATTTCTCATATGCCACAAAACGGTTGAAGCTCCTGTTCAAAAATGATGCTCCGAAATCAACTTCTGTCACCTCAGTATTACATTTTGGGATAGTACCTAAAGTTTAAAGCAGAAACTGGGGCACTTTTGAAATTTTCATTTTTGACCAAAATCGACAGGTCCGGGGCTTAGGGAATGTCTCATATGCCACAAAACGGTTGAAGCTCCTGTTCAAAAATGATGCTCCGAAATCAACTTCTGTCACCTCAGTGATACATTTTGGGATAGTACCTAAAGTTTAAAGCAGAAATTGGGGCACTTTTGAAATTTTCATTTTTGACCAAAATCGACAGGTCCGGGGCTTAGGGAATTTCTCATATGCCACAAAACGGTAGAAGCTCCTGTTCAAAAATGATGCTCCGAAATCAACTTCTGTCACCTCAGTGATACATTTTGGGATAGTACCTAAAGTTTAAAGCAGAAATTGGGGCACTTTTGAAATTTTCATTTTTGACCAAAATCGACAGGTCCGGGGCTTAGGGAATTTCTCATATGCCACAAAACGGTTGAAGCTCCTGTTCAAAAATGATGCTCCGAAATCAACTTCTGTCACCTCAGTGATACATTTTGGGATAGTACCTAAAGTTTAAAGCAGAAATTGGGGCACTTTTGAAATTTTCATTTTTGACCAAAATCGACAGGTCCGGGGCTTAGGGAATTTCTCATATGCCACAAAACGGTAGAAGCTCCTGTTCAAAAATGATGCTCCGAAATCAACTTCTGTCACCTCAGTGATACATTTTGGGATAGTACCTAAAGTTTAAAGCAGAAACTGGGGCACTTTTGAAATTTTCATTTTTGACCAAAATCGACAGGTCCGGGGCTTAGGGAATTTCTCATATGCCACAAAACGGTAGAAGCTCCTGTTCAAAAATGATGCTCCGAAATCAACTTCTGTCACCTCAGTGATACATTTTGGGATAGTACCTAAAGTTTAAAGCAGAAACTGGGGCACTTTTGAAATTTTCATTTTTGACCAAAATCGACAGGTCCGGGGCTTAGGGAATTTCTCATATGCCACAAAACGGTTGAAGCTCCTGTTCAAAAATGATGCTCCGAAATCAACTTCTGTCACCTCAGTGATACATTTTGGGATAGTACCTAAAGTTTAAAGCAGAAATTGGGGCACTTTTGAAATTTTCATTTTTGACCAAAATCGACAGGTCCGGGGCTTAGGGAATTTCTCATATGCCACAAAACGGTAGAAGCTCCTGTTCAAAAATGATGCTCCGAAATCAACTTCTGTCACCTCAGTGATACATTTTGGGATAGTACCTAAAGTTTAAAGCAGAAACTGGGGCACTTTTGAAATTTTCATTTTTGACCAAAATCGACAGGTCCGGGGCTTAGGGAATTTCTCATATGCCACAAAACGGTTGAAGCTCCTGTTCAAAAATGATGCTCCGAAATCAACTTCTGTCACCTCAGTGATACATTTTGGGATAGTACCTAAAGTTTAAAGCAGAAACTGGGGCACTTGTGAAATTTTCATTTTTGACCAAAATCGACAGGTCCGGGGCTTAGGAAATTTCTCATATGCCACAAAACGGTTGAAGCTCCTGTTCAAAAATGATGCTCCGAAATCAACTTCTGTCACCTCAGTATTACATTTTGGGATAGTACCTAAAGTTTAAAGCAGAAACTGGGGCACTTTTGAAATTTTCATTTTTGACCAAAATCGACAGGTCCGGGGCTTAGGGAATGTCTCATATGCCACAAAACGGTTGAAGCTCCTGTTCAAAAATGATGCTCCGAAATCAACTTCTGTCACCTCAGTGATACATTTTGGGATAGTACCTAAAGTTTAAAGCAGAAATTGGGGCACTTTTGAAATTTTCATTTTTGACCAAAATCGACAGGTCCGGGGCTTAGGGAATTTCTCATATGCCACAAAACGGTAGAAGCTCCTGTTCAAAAATGATGCTCCGAAATCAACTTCTGTCACCTCAGTGATACATTTTGGGATAGTACCTAAAGTTTAAAGCAGAAATTGGGGCACTTTTGAAATTTTCATTTTTGACCAAAATCGACAGGTCCGGGGCTTAGGGAATTTCTCATATGCCACAAAACGGTTGAAGCTCCTGTTCAAAAATGATGCTCCGAAATCAACTTCTGTCACCTCAGTGATACATTTTGGGATAGTACCTAAAGTTTAAAGCAGAAATTGGGGCACTTTTGAAATTTTCATTTTTGACCAAAATCGACAGGTCCGGGGCTTAGGGAATTTCTCATATGCCACAAAACGGTAGAAGCTCCTGTTCAAAAATGATGCTCCGAAATCAACTTCTGTCACCTCAGTGATACATTTTGGGATAGTACCTAAAGTTTAAAGCAGAAACTGGGGCACTTTTGAAATTTTCATTTTTGACCAAAATCGACAGGTCAGGGGCTTAGGGAATTTCTCATATGCCACAAAACGGTAGAAGCTCCTGTTCAAAAATGATGCTCCGAAATCAACTTCTGTCACCTCAGTGATACATTTTGGGATAGTACCTAAAGTTTAAAGCAGAAACTGGGGCACTTTTGAAATTTTCATTTTTGACCAAAATCGACAGGTCCGGGGCTTAGGGAATTTCTCATATGCCACAAAACGGTTGAAGCTCCTGTTCAAAAATGATGCTCCGAAATCAACTTCTGTCACCTCAGTGATACATTTTGGGATAGTACCTAAAGTTTAAAGCAGAAATTGGGGCACTTTTGAAATTTTCATTTTTGACCAAAATCGACAGGTCCGGGGCTTAGGGAATTTCTCATATGCCACAAAACGGTAGAAGCTCCTGTTCAAAAATGATGCTCCGAAATCAACTTCTGTCACCTCAGTGATACATTTTGGGATAGTACCTAAAGTTTAAAGCAGAAACTGGGGCACTTTTGAAATTTTCATTTTTGACCAAAATCGACAGGTCCGGGGCTTAGGGAATTTCTCATATGCCACAAAACGGTAGAAGCTCCTGTTCAAAAATGATGCTCCGAAATCAACTTCTGTCACCTCAGTGATACATTTTGGGATAGTACCTAAAGTTTAAAGCAGAAATTGGGGCACTTTTGAAATTTTCATTTTTGACCAAAATCGACAGGTCCGGGGCTTAGGGAATTTCTCATATGCCACAAAACGGTAGAAGCTCCTGTTCAAAAATGATGCTCCGAAATCAACTTCTGTCACCTCAGTGATACATTTTGGGATAGTACCTAAAGTTTAAAGCAGAAACTGGGGCACTTTTGAAATTTTCATTTTTGACCAAAATCGACAGGTCAGGGGCTTAGGGAATTTCTCATATGCCACAAAACGGTAGAAGCTCCTGTTCAAAAATGATGCTCCGAAATCAACTTCTGTCACCTCAGTGATACATTTTGGGATAGTACCTAAAGTTTAAAGCAGAAACTGGGGCACTTTTGAAATTTTCATTTTTGACCAAAATCGACAGGTCCGGGGCTTAGGGAATTTCTCATATGCCACAAAACGGTTGAAGCTCCTGTTCAAAAATGATGCTCCGAAATCAACTTCTGTCACCTCAGTGATACATTTTGGGATAGTACCTAAAGTTTAAAGCAGAAATTGGGGCACTTTTGAAATTTTCATTTTTGACCAAAATCGACAGGTCCGGGGCTTAGGGAATTTCTCATATGCCACAAAACGGTAGAAGCTCCTGTTCAAAAATGATGCTCCGAAATCAACTTCTGTCACCTCAGTGATACATTTTGGGATAGTACCTAAAGTTTAAAGCAGAAACTGGGGCACTTTTGAAATTTTCATTTTTGACCAAAATCGACAGGTCCGGGGCTTAGGGAATTTCTCATATGCCACAAAACGGTTGAAGCTCCTGTTCAAAAATGATGCTCCGAAATCAACTTCTGTCACCTCAGTGATACATTTTGGGATAGTACCTAAAGTTTAAAGCAGAAATTGGGGCACTTTTGAAATTTTCATTTTTGACCAAAATCGACAGGTCCGGGGCTTAGGGAATTTCTCATATGCCACAAAACGGTAGAAGCTCCTGTTCAAAAATGATGCTCCGAAATCAACTTCTGTCACCTCAGTGATACATTTTGGGATAGTACCTAAAGTTTAAAGCAGAAACTGGGGCACTTTTGAAATTTTCATTTTTGACCAAAATCGACAGGTCCGGGGCTTAGGGAATTTCTCATATGCCACAAAACGGTTGAAGCTCCTGTTCAAAAATGATGCTCCGAAATCAACTTCTGTCACCTCAGTGATACATTTTGGGATAGTACCTAAAGTTTAAAGCAGAAACTGGGGCACTTGTGAAATTTTCATTTTTGACCAAAATCGACAGGTCCGGGGCTTAGGAAATTTCTCATATGCCACAAAACGGTTGAAGCTCCTGTTCAAAAATGATGCTCCGAAATCAACTTCTGTCACCTCAGTATTACATTTTGGGATAGTACCTAAAGTTTAAAGCAGAAACTGGGGCACTTTTGAAATTTTCATTTTTGACCAAAATCGACAGGTCCGGGGCTTAGGGAATGTCTCATATGCCACAAAACGGTTGAAGCTCCTGTTCAAAAATGATGCTCCGAAATCAACTTCTGTCACCTCAGTGATACATTTTGGGATAGTACCTAAAGTTTAAAGCAGAAATTGGGGCACTTTTGAAATTTTCATTTTTGACCAAAATCGACAGGTCCGGGGCTTAGGGAATTTCTCATATGCCACAAAACGGTAGAAGCTCCTGTTCAAAAATGATGCTCCGAAATCAACTTCTGTCACCTCAGTGATACATTTTGGGATAGTACCTAAAGTTTAAAGCAGAAATTGGGGCACTTTTGAAATTTTCATTTTTGACCAAAATCGACAGGTCCGGGGCTTAGGGAATTTCTCATATGCCACAAAACGGTTGAAGCTCCTGTTCAAAAATGATGCTCCGAAATCAACTTCTGTCACCTCAGTGATACATTTTGGGATAGTACCTAAAGTTTAAAGCAGAAATTGGGGCACTTTTGAAATTTTCATTTTTGACCAAAATCGACAGGTCCGGGGCTTAGGGAATTTCTCATATGCCACAAAACGGTAGAAGCTCCTGTTCAAAAATGATGCTCCGAAATCAACTTCTGTCACCTCAGTGATACATTTTGGGATAGTACCTAAAGTTTAAAGCAGAAACTGGGGCACTTTTGAAATTTTCATTTTTGACCAAAATCGACAGGTCCGGGGCTTAGGGAATTTCTCATATGCCACAAAACGGTAGAAGCTCCTGTTCAAAAATGATGCTCCGAAATCAACTTCTGTCACCTCAGTGATACATTTTGGGATAGTACCTAAAGTTTAAAGCAGAAATTGGGGCACTTTTGAAATTTTCATTTTTGACCAAAATCGACAGGTCCGGGGCTTAGGGAATTTCTCATATGCCACAAAACGGTTGAAGCTCCTGTTCAAAAATGATGCTCCGAAATCAACTTCTGTCACCTTAGTGATACATTTTGGGATAGTACCTAAAGTTTAAAGCAGAAACTGGGGCACTTTTGAAATTTTCATTTTTGACCAAAATCGACAGGTCCGGGGCTTAGGGAATTTCTCATATGCCACAAAACGGTTGAAGCTCCTGTTCAAAAATGATGCTCCGAAATCAACTTCTGTCACCTCAGTGATACATTTTGGGATAGTACCTAAAGTTTAAAGCAGAAATTGGGGCACTTTTGAAATTTTCATTTTTGACCAAAATCGACAGGTCCGGGGCTTAGGGAATTTCTCATATGCCACAAAACGGTAGAAGCTCCTGTTCAAAAATGATGCTCCGAAATCAACTTCTGTCACCTCAGTGATACATTTTGGGATAGTACCTAAAGTTTAAAGCAGAAACTGGGGCACTTTTGAAATTTTCATTTTTGACCAAAATCGACAGGTCCGGGGCTTAGGGAATTTCTCATATGCCACAAAACGGTTGAAGCTCCTGTTCAAAAATGATGCTCCGAAATCAACTTCTGTCACCTCAGTGATACATTTTGGGATAGTACCTAAAGTTTAAAGCAGAAATTGGGGCACTTTTGAAATTTTCATTTTTGACCAAAATCGACAGGTCCGGGGCTTAGGGAATTTCTCATATGCCACAAAACGGTTGAAGCTCCTGTTCAAAAATGATGCTCCGAAATCAACTTCTGTCACCTTAGTGATACATTTTGGGATAGTACCTAAAGTTTAAAGCAGAAACTGGGGCACTTTTGAAATTTTCATTTTTGACCAAAATCGACAGGTCCGGGGCTTAGGGAATTTCTCATATGCCACAAAACGGTTGAAGCTCCTTTTCAAAAATGATGCTCCGAAATCAACTTCTGTCACCTCAGTGATACATTTTGGGATAGTACCTAAAGTTTAAAGCAGAAATTGGGGCACTTTTGAAATTTTCATTTTTGACCAAAATCGACAGGTCCGGGGCTTAGGGAATTTCTCATATGCCACAAAACGGTTGAAGCTCCTTTTCAAAAATGATGCTCCGAAATCAACTTCTGTCACCTCAGTGATACATTTTGGGATAGTACCTAAAGTTTAAAGCAGAAATTGGGGCACTTTTGAAATTTTCATTTTTGACCAAAATCGACAGGTCCGGGGCTTAGGGAATTTCTCATATGCCACAAAACGGTTGAAGCTCCTGTTCAAAAATGATGCTCCGAAATCAACTTCTGTCACCTCAGTGATACATTTTGGGATAGTACCTAAAGTTTAAAGCAGAAATTGGGGCACTTTTGAAATTTTCATTTTTGACCAAAATCGACAGGTCCGGGGCTTAGGGAATTTCTCATATGCCACAAAACGGTAGAAGCTCCTGTTCAAAAATGATGCTCCGAAATCAACTTCTGTCACCTCAGTGATACATTTTGGGATAGTACCTAAAGTTTAAAGCAGAAATTGGGGCACTTTTGAAATTTTCATTTTTGACCAAAATCGACAGGTCCGGGGCTTAGGGAATTTCTCATATGCCACAAAACGGTTGAAGCTCCTGTTCAAAAATGATGCTCCGAAATCAACTTCTGTCACCTTAGTGATACATTTTGGGATAGTACCTAAAGTTTAAAGCAGAAACTGGGGCACTTTTGAAATTTTCATTTTTGACCAAAATCGACAGGTCCGGGGCTTAGGGAATTTCTCATATGCCACAAAACGGTTGAAGCTCCTGTTCAAAAATGATG
Organism: Pseudophryne corroboree; assembly: GCF_028390025.1. Lineage (NCBI taxonomy): Eukaryota > Metazoa > Chordata > Amphibia > Anura > Myobatrachidae > Pseudophryne > Pseudophryne corroboree. The sequence goes on along the minus strand of NW_026968890.1, from coordinate 8,788 downwards.
CTCCGAAATCAACTTCTGTCACCTCAGTGATACATTTTGGGATAGTACCTAAAGTTTAAAGCAGAAATTGGGGCACTTTTGAAATTTTCATTTTTGACCAAAATCGACAGGTCCGGGGCTTAGGGAATTTCTCATATGCCACAAAACGGTTGAAGCTCCTGTTCAAAAATGATGCTCCGAAATCAACTTCTGTCACCTCAGTGATACATTTTGGGATAGTAACTAAAGTTTAAAGCAGAAACTGGGGCACTTTTGAAATTTTCATTTTTGACCAAAATCGACAGGTCCGGGGCTTAGGGAATTTCTCATATGCCACAAAACGGTAGAAGCTCCTGTTCAAAAATGATGCTCCGAAATCAACTTCTGTCACCTCAGTGATACATTTTGGGATAGTACCTAAAGTTTAAAGCAGAAATTGGGGCACTTTTGAAATTTTCATTTTTGACCAAAATCGACAGGTCCGGGGCTTAGGGAATTTCTCATATGCCACAAAACGGTTGAAGCTCCTGTTCAAAAATGATGCTCCGAAATCAACTTCTGTCACCTCAGTGATACATTTTGGGATAGTACCTAAAGTTTAAAGCAGAAATTGGGGCACTTTTGAAATTTTCATTTTTGACCAAAATCGACAGGTCCGGGGCTTAGGGAATTTCTCATATGCCACAAAACGGTTGAAGCTCCTGTTCAAAAATGATGCTCCGAAATCAACTTCTGTCACCTCAGTGATACATTTTGGGATAGTACCTAAAGTTTAAAGCAGAGACTGGGGCACTTTTGAAATTTTCATTTTTGACCAAAATCGACAGGTCCGGGGCTTAGGGAATTTCTCATATGCCACAAAACGGTAGAAGCTCCTGTTCAAAAATGATGCTCCGAAATCAACTTCTGTCACCTCAGTGATACATTTTGGGATAGTACCTAAAGTTTAAAGCAGAAACTGGGGCACTTTTGAAATTTTCATTTTTGACCAAAATCGACAGGTCCGGGGCTTAGGGAATTTCTCATATGCCACAAAACGGTAGAAGCTCCTGTTCAAAAATGATGCTCCGAAATCAACTTCTGTCACCTCAGTGATACATTTTGGGATAGTACCTAAAGTTTAAAGCAGAAATTGGGGCACTTTTGAAATTTTCATTTTTGACCAAAATCGACAGGTCCGGGGCTTAGGGAATTTCTCATATGCCACAAAACGGTAGAAGCTCCTGTTCAAAAATGATGCTCCGAAATCAACTTCTGTCACCTCAGTGATACATTTTGGGATAGTACCTAAAGTTTAAAGCAGAAACTGGGGCACTTTTGAAATTTTCATTTTTGACCAAAATCGACAGGTCCGGGGCTTAGGGAATTTCTCATATGCCACAAAACGGTTGAAGCTCCTGTTCAAAAATGATGCTCCGAAATCAACTTCTGTCACCTCAGTGATACATTTTGGGATAGTACCTAAAGTTTAAAGCAGAAATTGGGGCACTTTTGAAATTTTCATTTTTGACCAAAATCGACAGGTCCGGGGCTTAGGGAATTTCTCATATGCCACAAAACGGTTGAAGCTCCTGTTCAAAAATGATGCTCCGAAATCAACTTCTGTCACCTCAGTGATACATTTTGGGATAGTACCTAAAGTTTAAAGCAGAAATTGGGGCACTTTTGAAATTTTCATTTTTGACCAAAATCGACAGGTCCGGGGCTTAGGGAATTTCTCATATGCCACATAACGGTAGAAGCTCCTGTTCAAAAATGATGCTCCGAAATCAACTTCTGTCACCTCAGTGATACATTTTAGGATAGTACCTAAAGTTTAAAGCAGAAATTGGGGCACTTTTGAAATTTTCATTTTTGACCAAAATCGACAGGTCCGGGGCTTAGGGAATTTCTCATATGCCACAAAACGGTTGAAGCTCCTGTTCAAAAATGATGCTCCGAAATCAACTTCTGTCACCTCAGTGATACATTTTGGGATAGTACCTAAAGTTTAAAGCAGAAATTGGGGCACTTTTGAAATTTTCATTTTTGACCAAAATCGACAGGTCAGGGGCTTAGGGAATTTCTCATATGCCACAAAACGGTTGAAGCTCCTGTTCAAAAATGATGCTCCGAAATCAACTTCTGTCACCTCAGTGATACATTTTGGGATAGTACCTAAAGTTTAAAGCAGAAACTGGGGCACTTTTGAAATTTTCATTTTTGACCAAAATCGACAGGTCCGGGGCTTAGGGAATTTCTCATATGCCACAAAACGGTAGAAGCTCCTGTTCAAAAATGATGCTCCGAAATCAACTTCTGTCACCTCAGTGATACATTTTGGGATAGTACCTAAAGTTTAAAGCAGAAATTGGGGCACTTTTGAAATTTTCATTTTTGACCAAAATCGACAGGTCCGGGGCTTAGGGAATTTCTCATATGCCACAAAACGGTAGAAGCTCCTGTTCAAAAATGATGCTCCGAAATCAACTTCTGTCACCTCAGTGATACATTTTGGGATAGTACCTAAAGTTTAAAGCAGAAACTGGGGCACTTTTGAAATTTTCATTTTTGACCAAAATCGACAGGTCCGGGGCTTAGGGAATTTCTCATATGCCACAAAACGGTTGAAGCTCCTGTTCAAAAATGATGCTCCGAAATCAACTTCTGTCACCTCAGTGATACATTTTGGGATAGTACCTAAAGTTTAAAGCAGAAATTGGGGCACTTTTGAAATTTTCATTTTTGACCAAAATCGACAGGTCCGGGGCTTAGGGAATTTCTCATATGCCACAAAACGGTTGAAGCTCCTGTTCAAAAATGATGCTCCGAAATCAACTTCTGTCACCTCAGTGATACATTTTGGGATAGTACCTAAAGTTTAAAGCAGAAATTGGGGCACTTTTGAAATTTTCATTTTTGACCAAAATCGACAGGTCCGGGGCTTAGGGAATTTCTCATATGCCACATAACGGTAGAAGCTCCTGTTCAAAAATGATGCTCCGAAATCAACTTCTGTCACCTCAGTGATACATTTTAGGATAGTACCTAAAGTTTAAAGCAGAAATTGGGGCACTTTTGAAATTTTCATTTTTGACCAAAATCGACAGGTCCGGGGCTTAGGGAATTTCTCATATGCCACAAAACGGTTGAAGCTCCTGTTCAAAAATGATGCTCCGAAATCAACTTCTGTCACCTCAGTGATACATTTTGGGATAGTACCTAAAGTTTAAAGCAGAAATTGGGGCACTTTTGAAATTTTCATTTTTGACCAAAATCGACAGGTCAGGGGCTTAGGGAATTTCTCATATGCCACAAAACGGTTGAAGCTCCTGTTCAAAAATGATGCTCCGAAATCAACTTCTGTCACCTCAGTGATACATTTTGGGATAGTACCTAAAGTTTAAAGCAGAAATTGGGGCACTTTTGAAATTTTCATTTTTGACCAAAATCGACAGGTCCGGGGCTTAGGGAATTTCTCATATGCCACATAACGGTAGAAGCTCCTGTTCAAAAATGATGCTCCGAAATCAACTTCTGTCACCTCAGTGATACATTTTGGGATAGTACCTAAAGTTTAAAGCAGAAATTGGGGCACTTTTGAAATTTTCATTTTTGACCAAAATCGACAGGTCCGGGGCTTAGGGAATTTCTCATATGCCACAAAACGGTTGAAGCTCCTGTTCAAAAATGATGCTCCGAAATCAACTTCTGTCACCTCAGTGATACATTTTGTGATAGTACCTAAAGTTTAAAGCAGAAATTGGGGCACTTTTGAAATTTTCATTTTTGACCAAAATCGACAGGTTCGTAGCTTAGGGAATTTCTCATATGCCACATAACGGTTGAAGCTCCTGTTCAAAAATGATGCTCCGAAATCAACTTCTGTCACCTCAGTGATACATTTTGGGATAGTACCTAAAGTTTAAAGCAGAAATTGGGGCACTTTTGAAATTTTCATTTTTGACCAAAATCGACAGGTCCGGGGCTTAGGGAATTTCTCATATGCCACAAAACGGTTGAAGCTCCTGTTCAAAAATGATGCTCCGAAATCAACTTCTGTCACCTCAGTGATACATTTTGGGATAGTACCTAAAGTTTAAAGCAGAAATTGGGGAACTTTTGAAATTTTCATTTTTGACCAAAATCGACAGGTCCGGGGCTTAGGGAATTTCTCATATGGCACAAAACGGTAGAAGCTCCTGTTCAAAAATGATGCTCCGAAATCAACTTCTGTCACCTCAGTGATACATTTTGGGATAGTACCTAAAGTTTAAAGCAGAAATTGGGGCACTTTTGAAATTTTCATTTTTGACCAAAATCGACAGGTCCGGGGCTTAGGGAATTTCTCATATGCCACAAAACGGTTGAAGCTCCTGTTCAAAAATGATGCTCCGAAATCAACTTCTGTCACCTCAGTGATACATTTTGGGATAGTACCTAAAGTTTAAAGCAGAAACTGGGGCACTTTTGAAATTTTCATTTTTGACCAAAATTGACAGGTCCGGGGCTTAGGGAATTTCTCATATGCCACAAAACGGTTGAAGCTCCTGTTCAAAAATGATGCTCCGAAATCAACTTCTGTCACCTCAGTGATACATTTTGGGATAGTACCTAAAGTTTAAAGCAGAAATTGGGGCACTTTTGAAATTTTCATTTTTGACCAAAATCGACAGGTTCGGGGCTTAGGGAATTTCTCATATGCCACAAAACGGTTGAAGCTCCTGTTCAAAAATGATGCTCCGAAATCAACTTCTGTCACCTCAGTGATACATTTTGGGATAGTACCTAAAGTTTAAAGCAGAAATTGGGGCACTTTTGAAATTTTCATTTTTGACCAAAATCGACAGGTCAGGGGCTTAGGGAATTTCTCATATGCCACAAAACGGTTGAAGCTCCTGTTCAAAAATGATGCTCCGAAATCAACTTCTGTCACCTCAGTGATACATTTTGGGATAGTACCTAAAGTTTAAAGCAGAAATTGGGGCACTTTTGAAATTTTCATTTTTGACCAAAATCGACAGGTCCGGGGCTTAGGGAATTTCTCATATGCCACAAAACGGTAGAAGCTCCTGTTCAAAAATGATGCTCCGAAATCAACTTCTGTCACCTCAGTGATACATTTTGGGATAGTACCTAAAGTTTAAAGCAGAAATTGGGGCACTTTTGAAATTTTCATTTTTGACCAAAATCGACAGGTCCGGGGCTTAGGGAATTTCTCATATGCCACAAAACGGTTGAAGCTCCTGTTCAAAAATGATGCTCCGAAATCAACTTCTGTCACCTCAGTAATACATTTTGGGATAGTACCTAAAGTTTAAAGCAGAAATTGGGGCACTTTTGAAATTTTCATTTTTGACCAAAATCGACAGGTCCGGGGCTTAGGGAATTTCTCATATGCCACAAAACGGTTGAAGCTCCTGTTCAAAAATGATGCTCCGAAATCAACTTCTGTCACCTCAGTGATACATTTTGGGATAGTACCTAAAGTTTAAAGCAGAAATTGGGGCACTTTTGAAATTTTCATTTTGACCAAAATCGACAGGTGTGGGGCTTAGGGAATTTCTCATATGCCACAAAACGGTTGAAGCTCCTGTTCAAAAATGATGCTCCGAAATCAACTTCTGTCACCTCAGTGATACATTTTGGGATAGTACCTAAAGTTTAAAGCAGAAATTGGGGCACTTTTGAAATTTTCATTTTTGACCAAAATCGACAGGTCCGGGGCTTAGGGAATTTCTCATATGCCACAAAACGGTTGAAGCTCCTGTTCAAAAATGATGCTCCGAAATCAACTTCTGTCACCTCAGTGATACATTTTGGGATAGTACCTAAAGTTTAAAGCAGAAATTGGGGCACTTTTGAAATTTTCATTTTTGACCAAAATCGACAGGTCCGGGGCTTAGGGAATTTCTCATATGCCACAAAACGGTAGAAGCTCCTGTTCAAAAATTATGCTCCGAAATCAACTTCTGTCACCTCCGTGATACATTTTGGGATAGTACCTAAAGTTTAAAGCAGAAACTGGGGCACTTTTGAAATTTTCATTTTTGACCAAAATCGACAGGTCCGGGGCTTAGGGAATTTCTCATATGCCACAAAACGGTAGAAGCTCCTGTTCAAAAATGATGCCCCGAAATCAACTTCTGTCACCTCAGTGATGCATTTTGGGATAGTACCTAAAGTTTAAAGCAGAAACTGGGGCACTTTTGAAATTTTTATTTTTGACCAAAATCGACAGGTCCGGGGCTTAGGGAATTTCTCATATGCCACAAAACGGTTGAAGCTCCTGTTCAAAAATGATGCTCCGAAATCAACTTCTGTCACCTCAGTGATACATTTTGGGATAGTACCTAAAGTTTAAAGCAGAAATTGGGGCACTTTTGAAATTTTCATTTTTGACCAAAATCGACAGGTCCGGGGCTTAGGGAATTTCTCATATGCCACAAAACGGTTGAAGCTCCTGTTCAAAAATGATGCTCCGAAATCAACTTCTGTCACCTCAGTGATACATTTTGGGATAGTACCTAAAGTTTAAAGCAGAAACTGGGGCACTTTTGAAATTTTCATTTTTGACCAAAATCGACAGGTCCGGGTCTTAGGGAATTTCTCATATGCCACAAAACGGTTGAAGCTCCTGTTCAAAAATGATGCTCCGAAATCAACTTCTGTCACCTCAGTGATACATTTTGGGATAGTACCTAAAGTTTAAAGCAGAAATTGGGGCACTTTTGAAATTTTCATTTTTGACCAAAATCGACAGGTCCGGGGCTTAGGGAATTTCTCATATGCCACAAAACGGTTGAAGCTCCTGTTCAAAAATGATGCTCCGAAATCAACTTCTGTCACCTCAGTGATACATTTTGGGATAGTACCTAAAGTTTAAAGCAGAAATTGGGGCACTTTTGAAATTTTCATTTTTGACCAAAATCGACAGGTCCGGGGCTTAGGGAATTTCTCATATGCCACATAACGGTAGAAGCTCCTGTTCAAAAATGATGCTCCGAAATCAACTTCTGTCACCTCAGTGATACATTTTAGGATAGTACCTAAAGTTTAAAGCAGAAATTGGGGCACTTTTGAAATTTTCATTTTTGACCAAAATCGACAGGTCCGGGGCTTAGGGAATTTCTCATATGCCACAAAACGGTTGAAGCTCCTGTTCAAAAATGATGCTCCGAAATCAACTTCTGTCACCTCAGTGATACATTTTGGGATAGTACCTAAAGTTTAAAGCAGAAATTGGGGCACTTTTGAAATTTTCATTTTTGACCAAAATCGACAGGTCAGGGGCTTAGGGAATTTCTCATATGCCACAAAACGGTTGAAGCTCCTGTTCAAAAATGATGCTCCGAAATCAACTTCTGTCACCTCAGTGATACATTTTGGGATAGTACCTAAAGTTTAAAGCAGAGACTGGGGCACTTTTGAAATTTTCATTTTTGACCAAAATCGACAGGTCCGGGGCTTAGGGAATTTCTCATATGCCACAAAACGGTAGAAGCTCCTGTTCAAAAATGATGCTCCGAAATCAACTTCTGTCACCTCAGTGATACATTTTGGGATAGTACCTAAAGTTTAAAGCAGAAACTGGGGCACTTTTGAAATTTTCATTTTTGACCAAAATCGACAGGTCGGGGCTTAGGGAATTTCTCATATGCCCACAAAACGGTAGAAGCTCCTGTTCAAAAATGATGCTCCGAAATCAACTTCTGTCACCTCAGTGATACATTTTGGGATAGTACCTAAAGTTTAAAGCAGAAATTGGGGCACTTTTGAAATTTTCATTTTTGACCAAAATCGACAGGTCCGGGGCTTAGGGAATTTCTCATATGCCACAAAACGGTAGAAGCTCCTGTTCAAAAATGATGCTCCGAAATCAACTTCTGTCACCTCAGTGATACATTTTGGGGATAGTACCTAAAGTTTAAAGCAGAAACTGGGGCACTTTTGAAATTTTCATTTTTGACCAAAATCGACAGGTCCGGGGCTTAGGGAATTTCTCATATGCCACAAAACGGTTGAAGCTCCTGTTCAAAAATGATGCTCCGAAATCAACTTCTGTCACCTCAGTGATACATTTTGGGATAGTACCTAAAGTTTAAAGCAGAAATTGGGGCACTTTTGAAATTTTCATTTTTGACCAAAATCGACAGGTCCGGGGCTTAGGGAATTTCTCATATGCCACAAAACGGTTGAAGCTCCTGTTCAAAAATGATGCTCCGAAATCAACTTCTGTCACCTCAGTGATACATTTTGGGATAGTACCTAAAGTTTAAAGCAGAAATTGGGGCACTTTTGAAATTTTCATTTTTGACCAAAATCGACAGGTCCGGGGCTTAGGGAATTTCTCATATGCCACATAACGGTAGAAGCTCCTGTTCAAAAATGATGCTCCGAAATCAACTTCTGTCACCTCAGTGATACATTTTAGGGATAGTACCTAAAGTTTAAAGCAGAAATTGGGGCACTTTTGAAATTTTCATTTTTGACCAAAATCGACAGGTCCGGGGCTTAGGGAATTTCTCATATGCCACAAAACGGTTGAAGCTCCTGTTCAAAAATGATGCTCCGAAATCAACTTCTGTCACCTCAGTGATACATTTTGGGATAGTACCTAAAGTTTAAAGCAGAAATTGGGGCACTTTTGAAATTTTCATTTTTGACCAAAATCGACAGGTCAGGGGCTTAGGGAATTTCTCATATGCCACAAAACGGTTGAAGCTCCTGTTCAAAATGATGCTCCGAAATCAACTTCTGTCACCTCAGTGATACATTTTGGGATAGTACCTAAAGTTTAAAGCAGAAATTGGGGCACTTTTGAAATTTT
>NW_026968889.1:0-64328 GCF_028390025.1 Pseudophryne corroboree | reverse complement strand
GTAGTGTGATCAGGTGTAAGATGGCGGGGCTGGAGGTCACATGGTCACACAGTGAGGTGCGTAGTGTGATCAGGTGTAAGATGGCGGGGCTGGAGGTCACATGGTCACACAATGAGGTGCGTAGTGTGATCAGGTGTAAGATGGCAGGGCTGGAGGTCACATGGTCACACAATGAGGTACGTAGTGTGATCAGGTGTAAGATGGCGGGACTGGTGACACATGGTCACACAGTGAGGAGCGTAGTGCATCAGGTGTAAGATGGCGGGGTTGGTGGACACATGGTCACACAATGAGGTACGTAGTGTGATCAGGTGTAAGATGGCGGGGCTGGCGGACACATGGTCACACAGTGAGGAGCGTAGTGTATCAGGAGTAAGATGGTGGGGCTGGTGACACATGGTCACACAGTGAGGAGCGTAGTGTGATCAGGTGTAAGATGGCGGGGCTGCAGACACATGGTCACACAGTGAGGAGCGTAGTGCATCAGGTGTAAGATGGCACGGCTGGAGGACACATGGTCACACAGTGAGGAGCGTAGTGCATCAGGTGTAAGATGGCGGGGCTGGTGGACACATGGTCACACAGTGAGGAGCGTAGTGCATCAGGTGTAAGATGGCGGAGTTGGTGGACACATGGTCACACAGTGAGGTGCGTAGTGTGATCAGGTGTAAGATGGCGGGGCTGGAGGTCACATGGTCACACAATGAGGTGCGTAGTGTGATCAGGTGTAAGATGGCGGGACTGGAGGTCACATGGTCACACAATGAGGTTCGTAGTGTGATCAGGTGTAAGATGGCGGGGCTGGCGGACACATGGTCACACAATGAGGTACTGTTGGAGATAAGCCTCCTACTATCAATCCCCTTCAATTGTCTGTTCGTTACCCTTTGTTTTCCAATCGATTGGGAATCCTAGAAAGCAAACACCACACGCCAGTTATGTCCACCAAAATGAGACTGGCTCCACTTTATTCAGCAGGGCGTTATATAGAAAAAGGTACTTGCATGAATACTTGATACACGTCACATTTAAAAACAATAATGCATCTCTTCTCATAACTCCTCTCAGGCTGACACCCTCCAACTTGTCCTTCACACAAAGTCTAAACACAAGAGACTGTTTAATAACTTGTTTCTCTAACGTCCTAGAGGATGCTGGGGACTCCGTAAGGACCATGGGGATAGACGGGCTCCGCAGGAGACATGGGCACTTTAAGAAAGAATTTAGTTCCTGGTGTGCTCTGGCTCCTCCCTCTATGCCCCTCCTCCAGACCTCAGTTTGATACTGTGCCCAGAGGAGCTGGGTGCTTTTCAGTGAGCTCTCCTGAGTTTACTGATAGAAAGTATTTTGTTAGGTTTTTTATTTTCAGGGAGCTCTGCTGGCAACAGACTCCCTGCATCGAGGGACTGAGGGGAGAGAAGCAGCCCTACTCTCTGAAGCTAGGTCCTGCTTCTTAGGCTACTGGACACCATTAGCTCCAGAGGGATTGGTACGCAGGATCTCACCCTCGCCGTCCGTCCCAAAGCCGCGCCACCGTCCCCCTCGCAGAGCCGGAAGACAGAAGCCGGGTGAGTATGAGAAGCAAAGAAGACATCACAGGCGGCAGAAGACTTCATGATCTTCACTAGAGGTAACGCACAGCACTGCAGCTGTGCGCCATTGCTCCACACACCTCACATACTCCGGTCACTGTAAGGGTGCAGGGCGCATGGGGGGGGGGGGGGGGGCGCCCTGGGCAGCATTTGGGACCTCATGTTGGCAAAAGTACACACATATACAGCTGGGCACTGTATATATGTATGAGCCCCTGCCAAAATTACTGTATAAGCGTGACAGAAGCCCGCCGTCGAGGGGGCGGGGCTTCTCCCTCAGCACTCACCAGCGCCATTTTTTCTCCACAGCACCGCTGAGAGGAAGCGCCCCGAACTCTCCCCTGCTGATACACGGTAGAAGAGGGTTGAAAAGAGAGGGGGGGGGGGGGGGGGGCACATAATTAGGCGCAAAAAACTATACATACAGCAGCTACTGGGTTAACATTAAGTTACTGTGTTATTCCTGGGATATTATAGCGCTGGGGTATGTGCTGGCATACTCTCTCTCTGGCCCTCATTCCGAGTTGTTCGCTCGCTAGCTGCTTTTAGCAGCATTGCACACGCTAATCCGCCGCCTACTGGGAGTGAATCTTAGCTTAGCAGAATTGCGAACGAAAGATTCTCAAAATTGCGAATAGAAATTTCTTAGCAGTTTCTGAGTAGCTCGACACTGCGATCAGTTCAGTCGGTTTCGTTCCTGGTTTGACGTCACAAACACACCCAGCGTTCGCCCAGACACTCCCCCGTTTCTCCAGCCACTCCCGCGTTTTTCCCAGAAACGGCAGCGTTTTTTCACACACACCTATAAAACGGCCAGTTTCCGCCCAGAAACACCCACTTCCTGTCAATCACACTCCGATCACCAGAACGAAGAAAATTCCTTGTAATGCCGTGAGTAAAATACCTAACTGTTGAGTAAAATAACTAAGCGCATGCGCTCTGCGAGCATTGCGCATGCGCAGTAAGCGACTAATCGCAAAATAGAGAAAATCGTCAACGAGCGAACAACTCAGAATGAGGGCCTCTGTCTCTCCAAAGGGCCTTGTGGGGGAACTGTCTTCAGAAAGGACATTCCCTGCGTGTGTGGTGTGTGTCGGTACGCTTGTGTCGACATGTCTGATGAGGAAGGCTATGTGGGAGAGGAGCGGGAGCAAATGAATGTGGTGTCTCCGCCGACAGCGCCGACACCTGATTGGATGGATATGTGGAAGGTTTTAAATGATAATGTTAATTCCTTGCATAAAAGATTTGACAAGGCTGATGCATTGGGACAGTCAGGGTCTCAACCCGTGCCTGACCCTCTGTCGCAGGGACCGTCAGGGTCTCGTAAGCGCCCACTATCCCAAATTGTTGACACAGATACCAACATGGATTCTGACTCCAGTGTCTATTACGATGATGCAAAGTTACAGCCAAAATTGGCTAAATCCCTTCGATATATGATTATAGCAATAAAGGATGTTTTGCACATCACAGAGGAAACCCCTGTCCCTGACACGAGGGTGTATATGTATAAGGGAAAGAAGCCTGAGGTAACTTTTCCCCCCTCACACGAACTGAATGAGTTATGTGAAAAAGCTTGGGAATCTCCAGATAAAAAACTGCAAATTTCCAAACGGATTCTTATGGCGTATCCTTTCCCGCCAACGGATAGGTTACGATGGGAATCCTCCCCTAGGGTGGACAAAGCTTTAACACGCTTATCCAAAAAGGTAGCCCTGCCGTCCCAGGATACGGCTACCCTCAAAGATGCTGCTGATCGCAAACAGGAGGTTACCCTGAAGTCCATTTATACACATTCGGGTACCTTACTAAGACCGGCAATTGCGTCGGCCTGGGTGTGTAGTGCTGTAGCGGCATGGACGGATACCTTATCTGAGGAATTGGATACCCTAGATAAGGATACTGTATTATTGACCCTGGGGCATATAAAAGACGCTGTCCTATATATGAGAGATGCTCAAAGAGACATTAGTCTACTGGGTTCTAGAATAAACGCTATGTCGATTTCTGCCAGAAGGGTCGTGTGGACTCTGCAATGGATAGGTGATGCCGACTCAAAAAGGCATATGGAGGTTTTACCTTACAGGGGTGAGGAATGGTACGGGGAAGGTCTCTCGGACCTGGTCTCCACAGCTACAGCTGGAAAGTCAAATTTTTTGCCTTATATTCCCTCACAGCCTAAGAGAGCACGCATTATCAAATGCAGTCCTTTCGTTCACAAAGAAACAAGAAAGTCCGAGGTGCGTCCTTTCTTGCTAGAGGTAGGGGCAGAGGAAAGAAGCTGCACAACGCAGCTAGTTCCCAGGAACAGAAGTCCTCACCGGCCTCTACAAAATCCACCGCATGACACTGGGGCTCCACTGGCGGAGCCGGGCCCTGTGGGGGCACGTCTTCGGAATTTCAGCCACATGTGGGTTCACTCCCAGGTGGATCCTTGGGCAATAGAAATTGTGTCTCAGGGTTACAAGCTGGAATTCGAAGAGGTGCCTCCTCGCCGGTATTTCAAATCGCCCCTACCATCTTCCCCCCAAGAGAGGGAAATAGTGTTAAACGCAATACAAAAATTGTATCTTCAGCAGGTGGTGGTCAAGGTTCCCCTCCTTCAACAGGGAAGGGGTTATTTTTCGACCATGTTTGTAGTCCCGAAACCGGACGGTTCGGTAAGACCCATATTGAATTTAAAATCTCTGAACCTATACTTGAAAAGGTTCAAGTTCAAGATGGAATCGCTAAGAGCGGTCATCGCAAGCCTGGAAGGGGGGGATTTTATGGTGTCACTGGACATAAAGGATGCGTACCTTAATGTCCCCATTTATCCACCTCATCAGGCGTACCTAAGATTTGCGGTACAGGATTGTCATTATCAATTTCAGACGTTGCCGTTTGGTCTCTCAACGGCCCCGAGGATTTTCACCAAGGTAATGGCGGAAATGATGGTGCTCCTGCGGAAGCAAGGTGTCACAATTATCCCGTACTTGGACGATCTCCTCATAAAAGCGAGATCAAGAGAGCAGTTGCTGAACAGCGTATCTCTTCCACTGAAAGTGTTACAGCAACACGGCTGGATTCTCAATATTCCAAAGTCGCAGTTGGTTCCTATGACTCGTCTGCCCTTCTTGGGCATGATTCTGGACATGGACCAGAAGAGGGTTTATCTCCCAGGAAGGCCCAGGAACTCATGACTCTGGTCAAGAACCTATTGAAACCAAAACAGGTGTCAGTGCATCATTGCACTCGAGTCCTGGGAAAGATGGTGGCGTCATACGAGGCCATTCCCTTCGGCAGGTTCCATGCAAGGACTTTCCAATGGGACCTACTGGACAAGTGGTCCGGGTCACATCTTCAGATGCATCGGTTGATCACCCTGTCCCCCAGGGCCAGGGGGTCACTACTGTGGTGGCTGCAGAGTGCTCACCTTCTCGAGGGCCGCAGATTCGGCATTCAGGACTGGATCCTGGTGACCACGGACGCAAGCCTCCGAGGTTGGGGAGCAGTCACACAGGGAAGAAATTTCCAGGGTCTTTGGTCAAGTCAAGAGACTTGTCTTCACATCAACATCCTGGAGCTAAGGGCCATATACAACGCCCTACGTCAAGCGGAGACCTTACTTCGCGACCGACCAGTTCTGATCCAGTCAGACAACATCACCGCAGTGGCTCATGTAAACCGCCAAGGCGGCACAAGGAGCAGAGTGGCAATGGTGGAAGCCACCAGAATTCTTCGCTGGGCGGAGAATCATGTAAGCACACTGTCAGCAGTGTTCATTCCGGGAGTGGACAACTGGGAAGCAGACTTCCTCAGCAGACACGACCTACACCCGGGAGAGTGGGGACTTCATCCAGAAGTCTTCGCACAGATTGTGAGTCGGTGGGAACTGCCACAGATAGACATGATGGCGTCCCGCCTCAACAAAAGGCTACAGAGGTATTGCTCCAGGTCAAGAGACCCTCAGGCAGTAGCGGTAGACGCCCTAGTGACACCGTGGGTGTTTCGGTCAGTCTATGTATTTCCTCCTCTTCCTCTCATACCAAAGGTGTTGAGGATAGTAAGAAGAAAAGGAGTGAGAACAATCCTCATTGTTCCAGATTGGCCAAGACGGACCTGGTATCCAGATCTGCAGGAACTGCTCACAGAAGATCCGTGGCCTCTTCCTCTAAGACAGGACCTGTTGCAACAGGGACCCTGTCTGTTCCAAGACTTACCGCGGCTGCGTTTGACGGCATGGCGGTTGAACGCCGGATCCCAGCATAAAAAGGCATTCCGGTTGAGGTTATCCCTACGCTGATAAAGGCTAGGAAGGAAGTAGCAGCAAAACACTATCACCGTATATGGCGAAAATATGTTTCTTGGTGTGAGACCAAGAATGCTCCTACGGAAGAATTCCATCTGGGTCGTTTCCTTCACTTCCTACAAACTGGAGTGAATTTGGGCTTTAAATTAGGTTCCATTAAGGTCCAGATTTCAAAAAGAATTGGCTTCTCTCCCAGAAGTTCAGACTTATGTAAAGGGAGTGCTGCATATTCAGCCTCCTTTTGTGCCTCCGGTGGCACCTTGGGATCTTAACGTGGTGTTAAGTTTCCTAAAGTCACACTGGTTTGAACCACTTAAAACAGTGGAGTTGAAATATCTCACGTGGAAGGTGGTCATGTTATTAGCCTTGGCTTCGGCTAGGCGAGTGTCTAAATTAGCGGCTTTGTCACATAAAAGCCCCTATTTGGTTTTCCATATGGATAGAGCAGAATTGCGGACCCGTTCGCAATTTCTGCCAAAAGTGGTTTCATCTTTTCTTATGAACCAACCTATTGTGGTGCCTGTGGCTACACGTGACTTGG
Source organism: Pseudophryne corroboree (assembly GCF_028390025.1). Taxonomy (NCBI): domain Eukaryota; kingdom Metazoa; phylum Chordata; class Amphibia; order Anura; family Myobatrachidae; genus Pseudophryne; species Pseudophryne corroboree. The sequence continues at coordinate 57,901 of NW_026968889.1, read as the reverse complement.
AGGATTCCGAGTTACTTGATGTGGTCAGGGCTTTGAAAATTTACGTAGCCAGAACGGCTAGAGTCAGGAAAACTGAAGCGGTGTTTGTCCTGTATGCATCCAACAAGACTGGTGCCCCTGCTTCAAAGCAAACTATTGCTCGCTGGATCTGTAACACGATTCAGCAAGCGCATTCTACGGCTGGTTTGCTGTTACCAAAATCGGTCAAGGCCCACTCCACTAGGAAGGTGGGCTCTTCTTAGGCGGCTGCCCGGGGGGTCTCGGCACTACAGCTGTGTCGAGCTGCTACTTGGTCGGGTTCAAACCCTTTTGCAAAATTCTACAAGTTTGATACCCTGGCTGAGGAGGACCTCATGTTTGCTCAGTCGGTGCTGCAGAGTCCTCTGCACTCTCCCGCCCGTTTGGGAGCTTTGGTATAATCCCCATGGTCCTTACGGAGTCCCCAGCATCCTCTAGGACGTTAGAGAAAATAAGATTTTACTTACCGGTAAATCTATTTCTCGTAGTCCGTAGAGGATGCTGGGCGCCCGTCCCAAGTGCGGACTTCTTCTGCAAGACTTATATATAGTTATTGCTTCAATAAGGGTTATGTTATAGTTGCATCGGTCTTGAACTGATGATATGTTGTTTTCATACTGTTAACTGGGTAGTTATCACAAGTTATACGGTGTGATTGGTGTGGCTGGTATGAATCTTGTCCTTGGATTAACAAAATCCTTTCCTCGTACTGTCCATCTCCTCTGGGCACAGTTTCTCTAACTGAGGTCTGGAGGAGGGGCATAGAGGGAGGAGCCAGTGCACACCAGGAACTAAATTCTTTCTTAAAGTGCCCATGTCTCCTGCGGAGCCCGTCTATCCCCATGGTCCTTACGGAGTCCCCAGCATCCTCTACGGACTACGAGAAATAGATTTACCGGTAAGTAAAATCTTGTTTTTTGAGACTCTAGCTATGACCTTGCTTCGCACAGAATGTACTTAGCTGTGAAATGTCAGCATTATTATGATTTCTCCAGTAAAGCATACTTCTTACTCACTACATCATGGGGGTAATTCCAAGTTGATCACAGCAGGATATTTTTTAGCAGTTGGGCAAAACCATGTGCACTGCAGGGGGTGCAGATATAACATTTGCAGAGAGAGTTAGACCCTCCTCCCTTTCAGTGTTGTCATACAATGCTTGCATGTAGACTGGTGCTAGAGGTATCCATTCTCTGCAGTATCTTACTAGACCCAGGAATGATCATCTGACTTGCTTGACACTAGTTGGCATCTTAGCTTGCAGTATGAATCTTTTTTCCTCTCTTCTGTTAGATGTCGGGTACCTTGAGTGTCCTAGGAAGATTACCTCTTGCTTGGCTAGCTGCAATTTCTCCTTCTAAGGCTCTGCAGACTTGTTCTTCCAGAAACTTCAGTTTGGACACTGTCCCTTCTTGGTACTTCTTTTAGTGGTGGTGGCAATCAGCAGTTCATTCAGCTGTATTTAGCTGTGTGTTTTGTGGATAAATCACTTGGTGATGCAGCCCCTCCCTAGGGTACTCTGGTCCTAGTAGTATTGCTTACTTTCTTCCATAACTGGTACTGTGGAAATGAGCCAATACTGAACCTCTATTCTAACTTGCTTCTTAATGGTTCTGTTCTTTCCTTTTGATAAGTTGCTGGAAAGTTCAACTTCTGCTGGTGTGTACTGTATTCTCCTTGGATAAGCTTCAGTACATTGTGCTCCAGCAAAGTCACTGGACATGTACTCCAAGGTCAAGAACTGGACTGGTATTGGTGACTGTAGTTCTTGCAGCTCCTGTCCTTCTCTTTTTTTTTTACAATTTTTTTTATTGAGACATCATGGATTGTACATACAAAAGATATTGTAAGTATATTAGCATTTGTAGTGGAAGGAATGTACAATCGTGCTTTATACAATACAGTCACATACAGTCATGATAAGTAATAAAAGATAATACGCAGTGTACAGTCATTCAGTGGAGTCACTCGTGTTGTTATTAATAATACAAGTGGCCCTGAGGGGAACCGCCATCAATCGTCAGTCCTCAGACCAAAGATACAGGTTGGTCTTGTGTTGCCAGTCTAGTATCTCCTGTCCTTTTAAGTATTTCTGATAACATCGGTTCTTGTGCTATCTCCCTCTGCGGTCTTCTGCGTGTGCTGGCTCCAGTATGCATTAGACACAACACAATTATGCACGTCCTGCTCCAGTGGGCGAGGTAACTGCAATTATACTTTCCATTGTTTCTTCTGGAGATATTATGTTCACTGGGGAGTACCTGAAGAAGCTTGTACTTCATATTGGCAGAGGAAGCATCATTCATTTGCCTTCTGGGACTTCTTCTGTCTTGTTCCTTATTATTTGCTTTAACACTGGAGCTGCTGGTGCTTTAAATCTTCTAATCATAAGAAAATTGTTTTACAGAAGACTCTTGTGTGGGTGCACTCTTGTATTGATTTGTTTATATGAAAATATTAAAACATAACTTTTATTATCTAGTTAATTTAAAATAAATCCACACTTACTTAGTCCACCACAATTAGGCATAAGCTATAATGATACATATATATGCCTCAGCCCGCCAGCATCTCGGAGAGATACCATATATAATTGATGTGGCTGATTAGTGTAAAAGGCTGGAGCGAGTATGAGCAAAAGCCAGTCGATTCGTAAATTGGAAAAATTGGAAATGTTCTGGTTAGTCTATGCTGATAGACTTAAGGAGGGATGTAGACACTATACCCTGATCCTATCCCACCAGCACAAGCTCAGCTTGTGTTAATAAGACCTCAAAGGGTCAATGAACTGGACTGTTGTAGGGAGTATAGATCCTGGATTGTATTGAAACTAATCAGAACTAATCAGATCTATGAAGTATCAGGGAAGGCAGTACCTAAATCCTGGATTGTATTGAAAACAAATCAGATCTGTGAGGTATCAGGGAAGGCGGTACTTAAGAAGAGTATTCAGTATCAGGTAAAGAGATGAACGAGAGAGATGATTTGAGAAAAAATGTGGTGATCCTGCTGTTGGTATATAGTCGAGAAAGGTCATGAATTACAACACCGGGTATTCTCCGGGGTCCCCCTCACAGAGACTGGCCCAGCCCACCACTGTTTTGCTTCCAAGATCGGACGAGATCGGGCTCTGTCGGTGGGGTATGGTAGTAATTTCTCGAGCCCTCTATAACCGACTTACCAATGAGAGTGCACCTAAGGAAGATTGGGAGAGAAGATAGAAAATGTAGCGGATCTGCTGTCTACGTTAGGCACAGGATGACCCTGTGGATCATAGATGAGAGTCCGCGGATAAGATAGAGAGGAAAAATAGAAAGAGAAGGTGGAAAAGCGGAGAGAGGAATAAATTAGGCCTGGCACTGGTATCAGTATTGATATCGAACCGGAGCTATGTCAAATTGAGTTTGTTGTGCATAGGACAAAAAGATTGGCAATAATAAATATTAAATATGTTGGGCCGACACGTGCAGGGATAAGCCAGAAAAATTCACGATATTGGGTATGTTGAGCAATAACCCTCTTTCCCAGCGGAATCAAATTGAGGGGGCACACTGGCCCTACTAGGTGCTAATTACACCACTTGCTATTACACATGCATATATTGAATCCCTATGCAAAAATATTCAGAGAAAGATTATCAAAGCCAAAAAACAATCCGTGTCCATGTGCGCTGGTGGCTAAAAAATGTAGTAGCCAGACAAAAACAGTCTCTGCCCAGATCTCTGGGCCACCCTAAATAGGGTAAAAGTTGGTGGAAAAGGAATTACATATACGCAGGACTGGTAGTCAGTATTGCACAATCTATTATCCTACATACTTTGTCCTTTCTTCACTTGCATATTCTTTCCTTCTGCTGCTGGCATGTCATCTTCTTAGTCCAAGTCCACCCATGCTGGTGTTCAACATAATGATGTCCATGCTGGGAGTCGTTGTTCATCTTTGTCTTACTTTTCCTGTGAGAGGCAGACTTGTATAGCTGCTTGTATTTCAGGTTACATCTTTGCTGGAATGTTGTAGGTACATCTTGCTTTCTTGCAGGGGTATGGCTTAACCTCCCAATCCAGTTGTTGCGATGGCCTGATCAGTAAGTAAACGTGAAGGAATCTGGTTGTGCATAAAAACAGCTCGTGAAACTCGTGTCTCCTGTGGGTAAAGTCACTTGCTGCTGACACAGGTGCTGCACACACTCACATTCTATCATCTTGTGTGTGCTGCCTAACATATGGCTGATTAGAAACCTGTTACCGTGCTTTTAAAACCTGTTCTAAATTTACTTAACAGGGTGTGTGTGTGTGTGTGTGTATATGTGTGTGTATATGTGTGTATATGTGTGTGTGTGTATATATATATATATATATATAATATAATCATACACGTATTTACTCAAAGAATGCAGCAGGATTTTATTCCCTCATACCTGGTAACTTGTTTGCAATTCCCAACACATTTGACTGACACCATGGTGTGTAATGTTCTCAAGCAATATGTTTGGAGCTGCAATGTCCAACTCCTTTTCCCCTGCATCAAAACTGCATCACAAAACTTTTAGTATTTTAAATAATAATAATAATAATACACGAAATATAATAAAGCACTGTAATAATGAGCACTATGCTTACTATCCTGACCTGACAGCTGAGAATTATTCTCTAACCCAAAACTAAAATACACATTGCATATGTGAAAAAATGACTTTATGGAAATATATATAAATCTGCATAATTATGCGTAGTCACCCATTAACCACTTTTCTGATGATTTTTCCCTTCAAAAGCGTTAACATTGTTTTTTAAAATGTATTTTATTAAAGTTGAAAAGTATTTTTTAAAATATTTAAACATTATATTATGCACATCTGCTGAACGGAACGCCTCGTCAAAAATGGGGGGACAGGGTGGGATCGCACAGTTGCATGAAATCTGACCACGCCAGTCAAGTGGTTAATATACTTTGCAGTAGCATGTTCTATAAAACTTACTGTTTTCTAATTATCGTTAAAACCTTCTAAGGCATTCAGTAATAAAATGACCACTATTTTTCTAATGCAATTTTTCTTTACTGTTATATATTATATTATCCATATTCTGTAGTCATAAACATTTGTACATCCACATGTCATTAGTCACATAGAACTAACAGGTGAATTGTTACCTTATTTCCAATCCACAACCGGCATATTTGCAGATTACATAGAATAACAGATTATACTTGATAGCAGTACGTGCTGTGGGCAGTATTCCAGAATTATTAGGTCTGCATTTTTCAGACCTAGGGACATTACAATTTTGACAATCTCTATTTGTACATTTCCATCCTGATACTTTTGTATAAAACAGGGAACAATTTGGATCCACTGTTCTTGTGGATGACACAATAAAACTATTCTGGAGGTTGGGTAACATTTAACACTTAGATACTTTTCCAAGTATCAATATCCAGGATCTAAAAGATCGTAGGATATGCAGCTATGTGCTCGATTTCCTGACATAGCAAAGAAACTCAGCCACTCTCTACCGATATCACTTGGTTTTGGAATAAAGTGACATCTCATCTGTGGCCGGAGAGAGCCCTCCGCCACATGGTTAATGGCGGCCGTGGCACTGAAAGGGTTAATCCTCAGCTGTCAGGCACCATTTGGACAATAGGCGCTTGGCGTCACTGTTAAACGTACTTACGGCGCCGGGCGCGGACTGTTTAAAAATATGTTTAATGTGTTTTAACATGTCATATGTAGTGCTCTGTGCACAATTGTAGGATTGCATGTTTGAATGTATTTATATTTAACATATGGTCACCTGTATTTTAAAGGGAAAAATGCACTTACTATATCTGCCTGAATAAGGATCTCCTATCTTCTGGGAATAGGAAGTGGCATGCTAATCGCCTCTCACAGCAGATGTGTGAATGACAAAACCCTTTTGATGTGCATGGCAGGTAATGGCTGTGAGTGTCAGATTGGGTTGGGAACCTGTATTTATTTATTTATGTAGCTGGTTTCATTGATATACGAATCCTGAATGGTAGATGCAGGAAGGAATAACATTTGTTTGGGAAATAAAATACAAACCGTATTTGAAGCTATTTGATAAATTTATTAATAGTGAATGTTAAACTGATAACAAACGTCTGTGTGACAGGAAGGAGGATATTGTTTTATTTATTTGTATTTTGTAAGATATCCTGATTGGATGGAAAGGACTCAGGGGGGACATGACCCCCTGTGGTACTGTGTGGAAAATTGACATAAAAAGGAGGCCTGCGAGCATCCTGAGTGTATTATACCATTTTCTTTATGCTGTAACATCTTGCTGTACTGCTGAGTTCTTTTCAGAACTATTTGTTGGCATTAAAATATCATCTGCCTCAAGAAGATTGCGTCATCTTGTGACCTACAGGGCTATGCGAAACCTAGTCCCGTTCATCGGCTGTCCAGGGTGAACCAGCGTCTCCAAGTTCCGCCTTCCGCCAGCTACCGGTAGAGGCCTAGTCAACACCACACAGGTGTGGTAAGGCAGCGTGTCGGCACATACAGAGTAGAACCGTGGTTCCAAACGCCACGGCAGGTTAGGAGTTTGGTGGCAGCATAAACCCGCCCACAGCGCAGTGGGTGGAGTCAGTAACAGGCGGTTACTGATGGTAAGCGGGAATCCCCTATGTGGCCAGGTCCCGTGTGACCTAAACTTCCAATCTGTGTACTGGGGACGGGACGCGAAAGCGGTGAGGTCTTTCATACGGAACTGTCCGGTCACACCATCAATATATAAACACTTTCTACTGAGTCTGTAGTGTTTCTCCACACTCCTGGTTCAGTGCAGAACAAAATGGCTCTCAATATAAAAGGGCCTTGCCCTTTCTTTTCTATAAATGCCACACACAAACATTCTGAGCATACGTCTTCTGTCGACATGTGTATACGCTTTTAACTACTTATTCATACAGGTGATGTCTTAAACCTGCTTGATTCAAATCTACCTCATTAGTAAACACTTTCCTTCCTCTAGGAAGTTTGCCCCTTACACAAATTGCACCAATAAGTGCCTATTTTTCCTTCCCTAGCACTGACAGGAGCTCACTGTGCGGTCCCTTCGCGTGATTGATCAATTCACTTTGCGAAATCCTTCAGGGCTGCACCTTTACTTGTACTGCGCAGTATCAAAAAACAAATGTCAGTATATACCTCAGCTTAAAAGATTTACTCCTTCAAGCCTCACACTAATTAGTGTTTTCTAGGGAACTCTCAGTTTAGAAAACTTAGAATTCTAAACATCACACTTGGATTAAGTGTTTTCTTAGGAAAATACCTCAGTTTAAGAGACTTGCTTCTCTTAAACGTCACACTTATGTTATTTAAGTGTTTTCTGTATTCATCAACAATGCGGGATCAAATGAAGAAAACCACTTGGCTCTTAGTCCTCTGATACAACAAACCAAAATCTGTTATTACTGACTTAAAACCATCTAGTTCACAAAGACCTCCCAAATCACTGAGTCATATGTCTTCTCATATGCAAATGAATTACCTTTGGCAACAATAGATTTGACGTTTTTCTTCTAATAATGTTAAACTCTTTGAACAGACAGGAATAAATTCTGGTGACAAGTGTAGACAATATACTGCATTATATCAGCTAGTGCACTTTTCTATGAAAAACTGACCACTATTACCAAATCTTATATGTCAAATGACTGCAGTTTTCTTGTATTAACAGATGCACGCGCGCGCGCGCGCACACACACACACACACACACACACACACACACACACACACGCTGTACTGGATTGCAAAGACTGAGTATGTTTTTAAATGCCTTAACCTAAGTCTATGCCGTCTGGTTAATCGTTGTTTATAGTCAGTAGGATTTCCTTCACCAACTATAGCTCTGGGACCAAGGAGTATATAATTAACAGGTAATTAATTTATCAAGACAATACAGAAATGTATCACCAATAAATTTTTCTATCACCACCTTATCAACATGCCATCCCACAACTGTTGCAAAACCTGTCTTAGGTTCCTTACAAAACTGAAATCACTATTTTGCAATAAACCTTTAAATTCACAATATTCAGACTCAATAGCAGGATTATACCACAAAAATAATGAGCATTTGCAGGTTTGATACGTCATTTAAAAATAAAACCACATTTTTTTTCCCTTGCAAAAGTAAAACTAAAACGTATAATCTTTATCAGCGCAGACAGACAAATAATAAATATTTATCAAACAGACAATCAGGTCCATATGATCGAGTATTGCTTACCTAATCAGATGAACAGACCACATGACTGTACAAGTACTGACAAAGTAATCCGGTTGATATATAATGATCAAGCTTCAGATTACTTACCCGAGTATGTCAGTAGTTGCACCAATATCCAGCAGTCGCGTCGTCAGCTGATATTGATAAGCACATTGATCCTGGACGAGCCCCCATGTAACTGTTGGAGATAAGCCTCCCACTATTAATCCCCTTCAATTGTCTGTTCGTTACCTTTGTTTACCAATCAATTGGGAATCCCAGAAAGCAGACACCACATGCCAGTTATGTCCACCAAAATGAGACTGGCTCCACTCTATTCAGCAGGGCGTTATATAGAAAAAGGTACTTGCATGAATACTTGATACACGTCACGTTTAAAAACAATAATGCATCTCTTCTCATAACTCCTCTCAGGCTGACACCCTCCAACGTGTCCTTCACCAGAAGTCTAAACACAAGAGACTGTCTAATAACATGTTTTCAAGACTATAGCTATAACCTTGCTTCACACAGAATGTACTTAACTGTGAAATGTCAGCATTATTATTATTTCTCCAGCAAAGCATACTTCTTACTCACTACATCATGGCTGCTGCTTAACAAAATGGCTGCCACTGCTTAAGCTAAATACATCTATCTTCATCAGTACATAGTGTGATCAGGTGTAAGATGGCGGGGCTGGCGGACACATGGTCACACAGTGAGGAGCGTAGTGTGATCAGATGTCTGCAGGCATCGCCAGCTTGTCGCAGTTTATGGTGATGGCGTCCAATCACAGGAACAGGTTTGGTGCACCACTATGATAACTGTAGGACGTTGAAGTTGAGCAGCGATCCGGCCAGCCAGGTGCAGTTACATGCATCCTACTCACCGGCCTTCCGCCATATTGTCAGAATATGGGTGGTCATTCCGAGTTGTTCGCTCGCTAGCAGTTTTTAGCAGCCATGCAAACTCTATGCTTCCTCCCACTGGGAGTGTATTTTAGCTTTGCAGAACGAACTAAAGGATCGTAGAGCGGCGGCGGCAAAGTTTTTTTTGTGCAGTTTTAGAGTAGCTCAATACCTACTCAGCGCTTGCGATCACTTCAGACTGTTTAGTTCCTGTGTTGACATCGCAAACACGCCCTGCGTTTTCCCTGGCACGCATGCATTTTTTCAAACACTCCCTGAAAACGGTCAGTTGACACCCAGAAACGCCCACTTCATGTCAATCACTCTGCGGACAGCAGTGCGACTGAAAAGCTTCGCCAGACCCTGTGTGAAACTACATCGTCCGTTGTAATAGTACGTCACGCATTCGCATTGCGCCGCAGTGCCATTTTTTTTTGCCACAACGAACGAAAGCAGCTAACGATCAACTCGGAATGACCATCAAGGTGATATTGGTGATATGAGTGATATTGGTGATAGGGGTGATAGGAGTGATATAGTGATAGGGGTGATATAGTGATGTGGGTGATAGGGGTGATGTGAGTGATAGGGGTGATGTGAGTGATAGGCATGATGTGAGTGATAGGCGTGATGTGAGTGATATAGTGATAGGGGTGATAGGGAATTATAGGGGTGATATAGTGATAGGGGTTATATAGTGATATAGTGATAGGGGTGATATAGTGATAGGGGTTATATAGTGATATAGTGATAGGGGTGACGTCAGTGATAGGGGTGATGTGAGTGATAGGGGTGATGTGAGTGATAGGGGTGTTGTGAGTGATAGGCGTGATATTGGTGATAAGGGTGATATAGTGATAGGGGTGATATAGTGATAGGGGTGTTGTGAGTGATAGGGGTGTTGTGAGTGATAGGCGTGATATTGGTGATAGGGGTGATATAGTGATAGGGGTGATATAGTGATAGGCGTGACATTGGTGATATGAGTGATGGGGGTGATAGGCGTGGTGTGAGTGATATAGTGATAGGGGTGATATAGGTGATAGGGGTGATTTAGTGATAGGGGTTATATAGTGATATAGTGATAGTGGTGATATAGGTGATGGGGATGAAGGCGTGATATTGGTGATAGGGGTGATGTGCGTGATGGGGGTAATAGGCGTGGTGTGAGTGATATAGGTGATAGGGGTGATATAGGTGATAGGGGTGATATAGGTGATAGGGGTTATATAGTGATAGGGGTGATATAGGTGATAGTGGTGATATAGGTGATGGGGGTGATGGCGTGATATTGGTGATGGCGTGATATTGGTGATGGCGTGATATTGGTGATAGGGGTGATGTGAGTGATAGGGATGATGTGAGTGATAGGCGTGGTGGGAGTGATATAGTGATAGGGGTGATATAGGTGATGGCGTGATATTGGTGATGTGAGTGATAGGGGTGATGGCGTGATATTGGTGATGGGGGTGATATAGTGATAGGGGTGATGTGAGTGATAGGGATGATGTGAGTGATAGGCGTGGTGGGAGTGATATAGTGATAGGGGTGATATAGTGATAGGGGTGATATAGTGATAGGGGTGATATAGTGATAGGGGTGATATAGTGATAGGGGTGATGTGAGTGATAGGGGTGATATAGTGATAGGCGTGATATAGGTGATAGGGATGATTGCGTGATATTGGTGATAGGGTTGATGTGCGTGATAGGGGTAATGTGAGTGATAGGGGTGATGGGGGTGATAGGCGTGGTGTGTGTGATATGGGTGATATAGGTGATATAGGTTATATAGTGATATAGGTGATAGGGGTGATATAGGTGATGGCGTGATAGGCGTGGTGTGAGTGATATGGGTGATATAGGTGATATAGTGATAGGGGTTATATAGTGATAGGGATGATATAGGTGATAGGGGTGATATAGGTGATAGGGGTGATATAGGTGATAGGGGTGATGGCGTGATATTGGTGATAGGAGTGTTGTGAGTGATAGGGGTGATAGGTGTAATATTCGTGATATAGTGATATAGGTGATAGGGGTGATATAGTGATAGGGGTTATATAGTGATATAGGTGATAGGGATGATATAGGTGATAGGGGTGATATAGTGATAGGGGTTATATAGTGATATAGGTGATAGGGGTGATGGCGTGATATTGGTGATAGGGGTGTTGTGAGTGATAGGGGTGATAGGTGTAATATTTGTGATATAGTGATAGGGGTTATATAGTGATAGGGATGATATAGGTGATAGGGGTGATATAGTGATAGGGGTTATATAGTGATATAGGTGATAGGGATGATATAGGTGATAGGGGTGATATAGGTGATAGGGGTGATGGCGTGATATTGGTGATAGGGGTGTTGTGAGTGATAGGGGTGATAGGTGTAATATTCGTGATATAGTGATAGGGGTGATGTTGGTGATAGGGGTGTTGTGAGTGATAGGGCTGATATTGGTGATAGGGGTGATATAGGTGATAGGGGTGATGTGAGTGATAGGCGTGATGTGAGTGATAGGGGTGATAGGCGTAATATTGGTGATAGGGGTGATGTGGGTGATAGGGGTGATGGCGTGATATTGGTGATAGGCGTGATGTGAGTGATATTGGTGATAGGGGTGATGTGGGTGATAGGGGTGATGGCGTGATATTGGTGATAGGCGTGATGTGAGTGATAGGGGTGATAGGCGTAATATTGGTGATAGGGGTGATGTGGATGATAGGGGTGATGTGGGTGATAGGGGTGATGGGGGTGATAGGGGTGATGTGGGTGATAGGAGTGATAGGGGTGATGTGGGTGATATAGTGATGGGGTGATGGCGTGATATTGGTGATGTGAGTGATAGGGGTGATGGCGTGATAGGGGTGATGGGGGGTGATAGGGGTGATATAGTGATGGGGGTGATGGCGTGATATTGGTAATAGGCGTGATGTGAGTGATATTGGTGATAGGGGTGATGTGAGTGATAGGGGTGATAGGCATAATATTGGTGATATTGGTGATAGGGGTGATGTGGGTGATAGGGGTGATGGCGTGATAGGGGTGATATAGTGATGTGGGTGATATAGTGATGGGGTGATGGCGTGATATTGGTAATAGGCGTGATGTGAGTGATATTGGTGATAGGGGTGATGTGAGTGTTAGGGGTGATAGGCGTAATATTGGTGATATTGGTGATAGGGGTGATGGCGTGATATGGGTGATGGGGGTGATATAGTGATGGGGGTGATGGCGTGATATTGGTGATGTGAGTGATAGGCGTAATATTGGTGATAGGGGTGATATTGGTGATAAGGGTGATATAGTGATAGGGGTGATGTGGGTGATAGGGGTGATGTGGGTGATATAGTGATGGGGTGATGGCGTGATATTGGTGATGTGAGTGATAGGGGTGATATAGGTGATAGGGGTGATGGCGTGATATTGGTGGTAGGGGTGATGTGGGTGATGGCGTGATATTGGTGATAGGGGTGATGTGGGTGATATTGGTGATAGGGGTGATATTGGTGATAGGGGTGATGTGGGTGATATAGTGATGGGGTGATGGCGTGATATTGGTGATGTGAGTGATAGGGGTGATATAGGTGATAGGGGTGATGGCGTGATATTGGTGATAGGGGTGATGGCGTGATATTGGTGATAGGGGTGATGTGGGTGATATTGGTGATAGGGGTGATATTGGTGATAGGGGTGATATAGTGATGGGGGTGATGGCGTGATATTGGTGATGTGAGTGATAGGGGTGATGGCGTGATATTGGTGATGTGAGTGATAGGGGTGATGTGGGTGATAGGGGTGATGGCGTGATATTGGTGATGGGGGTGATATAGTGATGGGGGTGATATAGTGATGGGGGTGATGGCGTGATATTGGTGATGTGAGTGATAGAGGTGATGTGGGTGATAGGGGTGATGGCGTGATATTGGTGATGTGAGTGATAGGGGTGATGGCGTGATATTGGTGATGTGGGTGATATAGTGATGGGGGTGATGGCGTGATATTGGTGATGTGAGTGATAGGGGTGATGTGAGTGATAGGGGTGATGGCGTGATATTGGTGATGTGAGTGATAGGGGTGATGGCGTGATATTGGTGATGGCGTGATATTGGTGATGGGGGTGATATAGTGATGGGGGTGATATAGTGATGGGGGTGATGGCGTGATATTGGTGATGTGAGTGATAGGGGTGATGTGAGTGATAGGGGTGATGGCGTGATATTGGTGATGTGAGTGATATTGGTGATGGCGTGATATTGGTGATGGGGTGATAGGGGTGATATAGTGATAGGGGTGATATTGGTGATAGGGGTGATATAGTGATGGGGGTGATGGCGTGATATTGGTGATGTGAGTGATGGGGGTGATGGCGTGATATTGGTGATGGGGTGATAGGGGTGATATAGTGATAGGCGTGATATTGGTGATAGGGGTGATATAGTGATGGGGGTGATGGCGTGATAGGGGTGATGGCGTGATATTGGTGATGTGAGTGATAGGGGTGATGGCGTGATATTGGTGATGGGGGTGATATAGTGATGGGGTGATGGCGTGATATTGGTGATGTGAGTGATAGGGGTGATGGCGTGATATTGGTGATGGGGGTGATATAGTGATGGGGTGATGGCGTGATATTGGTGATGTGAGTGATAGGGGTGATGTGAGTGATAGGGGTGATGGCGTGATATTGGTGATGTGAGTGATAGGGGTGATGGCGTGATATTGGTGATGGGGGTGATATAGTGATGGGGTGATGGCGTGATATTGGTGATGTGAGTGATAGGGGTGATGTGAGTGATAGGGGTGATGGCATGATATTGGTGATGTGAGTGATAGGGGTGATGGCGTGATATTGGTGATAGGGGTGATGTGGGTGATAGGGGTGATGTGGGTGATATAGTGATGGGGTGATGGCGTGATATTGGTGATGTGAGTGATAGGGGTGATATAGGTGATGGCGTGATATTGGTGATAGGGGTGATGTGGGTGATGGCGTGATATTGGTGATAGAGGTGATGTGGGTGATATTGGTGATAGGGGTGATATTGGTGATGTGGGTGATATAGTGATGGGGGTGATGGCGTGATATTGGTGATGTGAGTGATAGGGGTGATGGCGTGATATTGGTGATGTGAGTGATAGGGGTGATGTGGGTGATAGGGGTGATGGCGTGATATTGGTGATGGGGGTGATATAGTGATGGCGTGATATTGGTGATGTGAGTGATAGGGGTGATGTGAGTGATAGGGGTGATGTGAGTGATAGGGGTGATGGCGTGATATTGGTGATGTGAGTGATAGGGGTGATGGCGTGATATTGGTGATGGGGGTGATATAGTGATGGGGGTGATGGCGTGATATTGGTGATGTGAGTGATAGGGGTGATGTGAGTGATAGGGGTGATGGCGTGATATTGGTGATAGGGGTGATATTGGTGATAGGGGTGATATAGTGATGGGGTGATGGCGTGATATTGGTGATGTGAGTGATAGGGGTGATATAGGTGATAGGGGTGATGGCGTGATATTGGTGATAGGGGTGATGTGGGTGATGGCGTGATATTGGTGATAGGGGTGATGTGGGTGATATTGGTGATAGGGGTGATATTGGTGATAGGGGTGATGTGGGTGATATAGTGATGGGGGTGATGGCGTGATATTGGTGATGTGAGTGATAGGGGTGATGGCGTGATATTGGTGATGTGAGTGATAGGGGTGATGTGGGTGATAGGGGTGATGGCGTGATATTGGTGATGGGGGTGATATAGTGATGGCGTGATATTGGTGATGTGAGTGATAGGGGTGATGTGAGTGATAGGGGTGATGGCGTGATATTGGTGATGTGAGTGATAGGGGTGATGGCGTGATATTGGTGATGGGGGTGATATAGTGATGGGGGTGATGGCGTGATATTGGTGATGTGAGTGATAGGGGTGATGTGAGTGATAGGGGTGATGGCGTGATATTGGTGATGTGAGTGATAGGGGTGATGGCGTGATATTGGTGATGGGGTGATAGGGGTGATATAGTGATAGGGGTGATATTGGTGATAGGGGTGATATAGTGATGGGGGTGATGGCGTGATATTGGTGATGTGAGTGATAGGGGTGATGGCGTGATATTGGTGATGGGGTGATAGGGGTGATATAGTGATAGGCGTGATATTGGTGATAGGGGTGATATAGTGATGGGGTGATGGCGTGATATTGGTGATGTGAGTGATAGGGGTGATGGCGTGATATTGGTGATGGGGGTGATATAGTGATGGGGTGATGGCGTGATATTGGTGATGTGAGTGATAGGGGTGATGGCGTGATATTGGTGATGGGGGTGATATAGTGATGGGGTGATGGCGTGATATTGGTGATGTGAGTGATAGGGGTGATGTGAGTGATAGGGGTGATGGCGTGATATTGGTGATGTGAGTGATAGGGGTGATGGCGTGATATAGTGATAGGGGTGATATTGGTGATAGGGGTGATATAGTGATGGGGGTGATGGCGTGATATTGGTGATGTGAGTGATAGGGGTGATGGCGTGATATTGGTGATGTGAGTGATAGGGGTGATGGCGTGATATTGGTGATGGGGGTGATATAGTGATGGGGTGATGGCGTGATATTGGTGATGTGAGTGATAGGGGTGATGGCGTGATATTGGTGATGGGGGTGATATAGTGATGGGGTGATGGCGTGATATTGGTGATGTGAGTGATAGGGGTGATGGCGTGATATTGGTGATGGGGGTGATATAGTGATGGGGTGATGGCGTGATATTGGTGATGTGAGTGATAGGGGTGATGTGAGTGATAGGGGTGATGGCGTGATATTGGTGATGTGAGTGATAGGGGTGATGGCGTGATATTGGTGATGGGGTGATAGGGGTGATGTGGGTGATATAGTGATAGGGGTGATATTGGTGATAGGGGTGATATAGTGATGGGGGTGATGGCGTGATATTGGTGATGTGAGTGATAGGGGTGATGGCGTGATATTGGTGATGGGGGTGATAGGGGTGATGTGGGTGATATAGTGATGGGGGTGATGGCGTGATATTGGTGATGGGGGCGATATGGTGCCGCAGAGGCGGGTCGTCCATGCAGCTCTCAGTAAATGTTATTTTGTGTCTCTGCAGAGTTTCTGGATGATGTTATGATAGACGCGTGTAATAAGTTTAATGAGCTGAACTATCCGGCGCTGGCCACTCTCTTCCTGGAGTTCCACGGTAGTGACAATGAAGTGAGGGACCAAGTGCAGCAGACAGGTAGGTACTGGTCCCATGTCATGTGTAGGCACACACACTCTCCGTCAGCACCACAGTTATCCCTGAGAACATGGCACAGTCTACAGTGGGCATCTGAGAGGAGGTGGGGCAGAGCTGTACATACATACATACACACATACAGCGTGCCCTGTGCACGGGTACCCCGGTGTAAGTAACTGGGAGACACCATGCTGCAGTGCAGGGGGGCAGATGTAACATGTGCAGAGAGTTAGGCGTGGGTGGGGTGTGCAGTGTCTTACGCGTGGCCACATGCAGAAGCAGCCAGTATTTACCCTGCACAGAAACAATATACATGCATTTGTTCCCCCTGCATATGCAGCATGGTGTGTTCCACATACACAGTCACCTGCTGTTATTGCTTTACTTACAGACATGAATCAGCCCCCTGTGTACACACACACACACACACACACACACACAGCCACATGTGCACATACATACATACATACATACATACATACATACACACACACACAGCCACATGTGCACACACACGTACGTACGTACGTACGTACGCACGCACGCACGCACGCACACACACACACACACACAGTCCCCTGTGTACACACACACATTCATACACACACAGCCACATGTGAACATTCATACACACACAGCCACATGTATACACACACACACACACACACACACACACACACACACACACACACACACACAGCCACATGTGCACATTCATACACACACAGCCACATGTACTCACACAGCCACATCTGCACATTCATACACACAGACACATGTACACACACAGCCACATGTGCACACACCATACACACATGTGCACATACACACACACAGCCATATGTGCTCACACGTGCACATACACACAGCCACATGTGCACATACACATACACACAGCCACATGTGCACATTCATACCCACACACAGCCACATGTACACACACACACACAGCCACATGTGCACATTCATACACACACAGCCACATGTGCACACACCATACACACATGTGCACATACACACACACACAGCCATATGTGCTCACATGTACACATACACAGCCTTATGTGCACATACACACAGCCACATGTGCACATTCGTACACACACACACAGCCACATGTACACACACACACACAGCCACATGTGCACACACACACAGCCACATGTGCACACAAACACAGCCACATGTGCACACACACAGCCACATGTGCACACACACAGCCACATGTGCGCACACACACACACAGCCACATGTGCGCACACACACACACACACACAGCCACATGTGCACACACACAGCCTCATGTGCACACACACAGAGCCACATGTGCGCGCACACACAGATCCACATGTGCACATTCATACACACAGATCCACATGTGCACATACACACACACACACACAGAGCCATGTGTGCGCACACATACATACATACACATACACAGCCACATGTGCACACACACATGTGCACATTCATACACATACAGCCACATGTACACACACACATAGCCACACGTGCACACACCATACACACGTGCACATACACACACAGCCATATGTGCTCACACGTGCACATACACACATACACAGCCACATGTGCACATACACACAGCCACATGTGCACACACACACACACACACACACACACACACACACACCATACACACGTGCACATACATACACACCATACACACATGTGCACATACACAGACACATGTACACGCACATACATACATACACACACACACACACACACACACGCACATACATACATACATAGCCACATGTGCACATACACACACACAGCCACATGTGCACATACACAGCCACATGTACGCACACACAGCCACATGTGCACGCACACACAGCCACATACGCACACAGCCACATGTGCACACACACACACACAGCCACATGTGCACATACACAGCCACATGTGCACACACACGCACACACACAGCCACATGTGCACGCACACACAGCCACATGTGCACGCACACACAGCCACATGTGCACGCACACACAGCCACATGTGCACGCACACACAGCCACATGTGCACGCACACACAGCCACATGTGCACGCACACACACACACACAGCCACATGTGCACAGACACACACACACAGCCACATGTGTGCACACACACACACAGCCACATGTGCACACACACAGCCACATACACACAGATCCACATGTACACACACACACACACACAGCCACAAGTGCACATACACAGCCACATATGCACACACACAGCCACATGTGCACACACACAGCCACATGTGCACATACGCACAGCCACATGTGCACACCCACAGCCACATGTGCACACAAAGCCACATGTGCACGCACACGCTGCCACATGAGCGCACACACACACGCAGCCACATGTGTGCGCACACACAGCCACATGTGCACACACACAGCCACATGTGCGCACACACACACAGCCACATGTGCGCGCACACACAGCCACATGTGCACATACACACAGCCACATGTGCACACACACCATACACACGTGCACATACATACACACCATACACACATGTGCACATACACACACATACACAGCCACATGTACACGCACATACATACATACACACACGCACATACATACATACATACATACATAGCCACGTGCACATACACACAGCCACATGTGTTTACACACACACACACACACACACACACACACACACACACAGCCACATGTGCACATACACACAATGCACACAGCCACATACACACACAGCCACAGGTTCACACACACACACACACACACACACACACCCACATGTGCACATACACAGCCACATGTGCGCGCACACACACACACACACAGCCACATGTGTGCGCACACACAGCCACATGTGCACACACACAGCCACATGTGCGCACACACACACACACACAGCCACATGTGCACACACACAGCCACATGTGCACACACACACACACACACACACACACACACACACAGCCACATGTGCGCACACACAGAGCCACATACACACAGATCCACATTTGCACATTCATACACACAGATCCACATGTGCACATACATACACACAGAGCCAAGTGTGCACACACACATACATACACACACAGCCACGTGCACATTCATACTCACACAGCCACATGTGTACACACACACAAATACATGCACACACATACATACATACATACATAGCCACATGTGCACACGCACACACATACATCCACATCCACATGTGCACACACACATACATACACACACATGCATGCATGTATACATACACAGCCACATGTGCACATTCATATACTCACACAGCCACATGTACACGCACACATACATACATACACACGCATGCATACATACACACACAGCCACATGTGCACATACACACACAGCCACATGTGCACATACACACACAGCCACATGTGCACACACACACACAGCCACATGTGTACACACACACACACACACAGCCACATGTGTACACACACACACACACACACACACACACAGCCACATGTGTACACACACACACACACACACACACACACACACACACACAGAGAGCCACATGTGTACACTCACACAGCCACATGTGTACACACACACACACACACACACACACACACACAGCCACATGTGTACACACACACACACACACACACACACACACACACACACACACACATGCACACAGCCACATGTGTACACACATACATACACACAGCCACATGTGTGCACACACATACATACATACACACACACACACACACACATGCATGCATACATACACAGCCACATGTGCACATTCATACACTCACACAGCCACATGTACACACACGCATGCATGTATACTTACATACACAGTCACATGTGCACATACACACAGCCACATGTGCACATATACACACACACACACACACACAGCCACATGTGTACATACACACACAGCCACATGTGTACACACAGCCACATGTGTACATACACACACACACACACACACACACAGCCACATTTGTGCACACACACATACATACACACACAGCCACATGTGCACATTCATACACTCACACAGCCACATGTGTACACACACACTAATACATACACACACATACATACATACATACATACATACACAGCCACATGTGCGCACGCACACACATACATACACATCAACATGTGCACATTCATACACTCAGCCACATGTACACACATACATACACATGCATGCATACATACACAGCCACATGTGAACATTCATACACTCACACAGCCACATGTACACGCACACATACATACACACGCATGCATACTTACATACATACACAGCCACATGTGCACATACACACACGCACATACACACAGCCACATGTGTACACACACACACACACACACACACACACACACACACACACACAGAGCCACATGTGTACATACACACACAGCCACATGTGTGCACACACATACACACACACACACACACACACAGCCACATGTGTACATACACACACACACACAGCCACATGTGTACGTACGTACGTACGTACGTACGTACGTACGTACGTACGTACGTACGCACACAGCCACATTCATACATTCACACAGCCACATGTGTACACACACAAATACATACATCCACATGTGCACATTCATACACTCAGCCACATGTACACACACATACATACACACATGCATACATACACAGCCACATGTGTACACACACACACACACACACACACACACACACACACACACACATACATACATACATACACAGCCAGATGTACACACACACACACACACACACACACACACACAGCCACATGTGGACATGTGCACACACACACGCACACACACACACACACACACACACACAGCCACATGTGTTCACATTCATACACTCACACAGCCACATGTGTACATACACACACACACACACACACACAGCCACATGTGCACATACACACACAGCCACGTGTAAACACACACATACATACATACATACACACACATCCATATGTGCACATTCATACTCTCACACGTGCGCACACTCACTCTCACACAGCCA
Organism: Pseudophryne corroboree; assembly: GCF_028390025.1. Taxonomy (NCBI): domain Eukaryota; kingdom Metazoa; phylum Chordata; class Amphibia; order Anura; family Myobatrachidae; genus Pseudophryne; species Pseudophryne corroboree. Next base: position 36,402 of record NW_026968889.1, on the reverse strand, counting down.
CATGTACGTATGTACACACACACACAGCCACATGTACGTATGTACACACACACACAGCCACATGTGCACATACAGACATACACACAGCCACATGTACACTCACACAGCCACATGTGTGCGCGCACACACACACACACACAGCCACATGTGCGCGCGCACACTGACACAGCCACACACACACTGACACAGCCACCTGTATACACACACATATAACACAGCCACATGTGCACATACACACACACACACACACACACACACACACACACACACTCACTCACTTCTGTGTTCTTCCAGTAGGACATAGCAGGCGGGTATTCTGCATGTACTATTGTGTGTTTTATAGAGGAAATAACACAGCTGAATGGCGGATCAGACTTCACTTGGGCCAGCGAGCAGGAGGAGAGGAGCAAGCTGTGGGCAGCCAGGCACAATGCATGGTATGCAGCATTAGCTCTGCGTCCAGGGTGCAGGGTAAGTTCTCACTGTGTCTGATAATACACCACTATCTCTATGTATATGCCTGCAACAGCCGCCCAGCATCATTGGTAGGAATACACAGCCCACTGCCAGAGCTCAGGGGCATTCCTCCCCCGGACGCTGTAGTGTTAGTTACCTGCTGTGCTCTGGTGGCTGCATTACATGGGCAGTGCCCTGCTGGGAGCCTCTTTCTCGCAGATTCTCCTGCTAGATGTAACCCTATGCTTATAGGAGCTCATACAGTATACTGGACCCATGTACAGGGGGAGAGGCAGAGATACAGCATCAAGGAGAGGCAGAGACAGACTGTGCCAGGGGGAGAGAGACAGCGTCAAGGAGAGGCAGAGACAGACCGTGCCAGGGGGAGAGAGACAGCGTCAAGGAGAGGCAGAGACAGACCGTGCCAGGGGGAGAGAGACAGCATCAAGGAGAGGCAGAGACAGACCGTGTCAGGGAGAGAGAGACAGTGTCAAGGAGAGGCAGAGACAGACCATGCCAGGGGGAGAGAGACAGCGTCAAGGAGAGGCAGAGACAGACCGTGCCAGGGGGAGAGAGACAGCGTCAAGGAGAGGCAGAGACAGACCGTGCCAGGGGGAGAGAGACAGCATCAAGGAGAGGCAGAGACAGACCGTGTCAGGGAGAGAGAGACAGTGTCAAGGAGAGGCAGAGACAGACCGTGCCAGGGGGAGAGAGACAGCGTCAAGGAGAGGCAGAGACAGACCGTGCCAGGGGGAGAGAGACCGCGTCAAGGAGAGGCAGAGACAGACCGTGTCAGGGAGAGAGAGACAGTGTTAAGGAGAGGCAGAGACAGACCGTGCCAGGGGGAGAGAGACAGCGTCAACAAGAGGCAGAGACAGACTGTGTCAGAGAGAGAGAGACAGTGTCAAGGAGAGGCAGAGACAGACCGTGCCAGGGGGAGAGAGACAGCGTCAAGGAGAGGCAGAGACAGACCGTGTCAGGGAGAGAGAGACAGTGTCAAGGAGAGGCAGAGACAGACCGTGCCAGGGGGAGAGAGACAGCGTCAAGGAGAGGCAGAGACAGACCGTGCCAGGGGGAGAGATACAGCGTCAAGGAGAGGCAGAGACAGACCGTGTCAGGGAGAGAGAGACAGCGTCAACAAGAGGCAGAGACAGACCGTGTCAGGGAGAGAGACAGTGTCAGGGGGAGAGAGAGGGAGAGATACCGCGTAAAGGAGAGGCAGAGACAGACAGTGTCAGGGGGGAGAGATACAGCGTCAAGGAGAGGCAGAGACAGACGGTGTCAGGGAGAGAGAGACAGTGTCAGGGGGAGAGAGACAGCGTCAAGGAGAGGCAGAAACAGTGTCATGGAGAGAGAGACAGTGTCGGGGAGAGAGAGGTAGAGCTACAGCGTCAAGGAGAGGCAGAGACAGACAGTGTCAGAGAGAGAGAGGGAGAGGTACCGCGTAAAGGAGAGGCAGAGACAGACAGTGTTAGGGAGCGAGAGACAGCGTCAAGGAGAGGCAGAGACAGACCGTGTCAGGGGGAGAGATACAGCATCAAGGAGAGGCAGAGACAGACGGTGTCAGGGAGAGAGAGACAGTGTCAGGGGGAGAGAGACAGCGTCAAGGAGAGGCAGAAACAGTGTCATGGAGAGAGAGACAGTGTCGGGGAGAGAGAGGTAGAGCTACAGCGTCAAGGAGAGGCAGAGACAGACAGTATCAGAGAGAGAGAGACAGTGTCAGGGAGAGAGGAAGAGGTACCGCGTAAAGGAGAGGCAGAGACTGACAGTGTCAGGGAGCGAGAGACAGCGTCAAGGAGAGGCAGAGACAGACCGTGTCAGGGGGGAGAGATACAGCGTCAAGGAGAGGCAGAGACAGATGGTGTCAGGGAGAGAGAGACAGTGTCAGGGGGAGAGAGACAGCGTCAAGGAGAGGCAGAAACCGTGTCATGGAGAGAGAGACAGTGTCGGGGAGAGAGAGGTAGAGCTACAGCGTCAAGGAGAGGCAGAGACAGACAGTGTCAGAGAGAGAGAAAAAAAGAAGAGAGAGCGCAAGCAGACTACATGTACATTTGAACAAATTTATTCATAAAATAAGTTAAATCACAATCAGTTAAAAAGTGACATTAGTTAGAACTAATAATATATTCAATTCAACAAAGAATCCACACTCGGCATATGATATATAATAGTCCCACAGTACTAGTGCACTAGTAAATGATGCAATATTCGGTATACGTTCTTTGTTAGAACCAATGATCCATCAGTCTGGTGTGATTAATAGTGGCTGATAATTTGATATGCAAATTTTTAAAAAAATAAATAGCACTTTAGAAACCGTTCCAAAATGAATGTTTTCCTTTATTCTATATAGTAGTGGTATTCTTGCTATTGGATAAACCGGTTTGGTAAAGGTATCATACTGGAATTAGGTGAAGTAAAGTGCATGAGCTCCGTCTGTCACTCTCTCACTGTGACTAGTATCCGGAGCTGAATTGCTTACCGCTTCCACAGATGTCCCAGCGGTACTGACCATGAACCGGGCACCGCTCTTTCTAGCGGCTCGACCTCCCGTTCTCCTGCCGGACCAGTATGGCAGGATATCTCTTTCACTGCCGCCTCCAAAAACTTCCATCTATTACCACATGCCAAAGGTACATAAGTCAATAATTTCTCCTCCGGGGCGTCCAATTATTTCAGGGGTGGGATCCCTGACATCTAATCTATCGGCTTTTGTAGATGCACATCTACAGAAATATGTTCAGGCTCTTCCTTCCTATATCAGGGACACTACACATTTCCTCCAAAAATTAGATGGTATATGTTGGAAGGATTCATATATATTACTAACATATGATGTAGAATCCCTTTATACCAATATAACACATGATTTGGGTCTTCTTGCAGTTAATCATTATCTATACCACGACACTGAGGTGGATATTTCTTTTCGCACTTTTATTTTATCAGCCCATAAGGTTTATTTTGGAGCACAACTATTTTTCTTTTGATTCACAGTTCTATTTACAGGTCAAGGGCACTGCCATGGGGACCAGGTTCGCACCGAGTTTTGCCAACCTTTTTTTAGGTTGGTTTGAGGAGTCTAACATCTGGGGTGGTGATCTCGGTGCGGGCCTGGTCCTCTATGGAAGATACATAGATGATTTGTTTTTTATTTGGGATGAGGATGTTTCACCCTTTTCACATCTTACTGGCTGTTTAAACTCAAACACAATAGGTTTGAAATTCACCAACACTTCGAGCAAAGTATCTATTAATTATCTTGATATCACGGTTACAATTCAAGATAATGCTATTCTCACCTCCACATATATTAAAGATGTGGATTGTAACAATTTTTTACACTTTGCAAGTAGTCACTATAAACCATGGAGATTAAACATACCCAAAGGACAGTTTCAGCGGTTACGTAGAAACTGCTCTACAGAAGAGGCCTTTAACAAACAAGCAGAAGTTATGTATACTGCATTTATGAAACAGGGATATCCTAAACATATTTTAGATATGGCCCTTACAGAGACTAAACTGAAATCAAGAGCCACACTGATTCATTCAGCAGTCAGTAAATATAGACAAGGAGGGAGTGACAAGTCACTGTCCTTTATTACACAATATAATACAGCTGCAAGGGATATTAAAAAGATAATTACAAAAAATTCTGCCATTCTGAAATCAGACAAATTGCTAGAAACAACATTAACTGGAAGGAATTTGGTTATATTCAGAAAAGCTAATTCTTTAAAGCAGAAATTAGCACCTAGTCTATTCAAAAGAGGACCGAAAGAAGTTACAGGAAGTACCTTGAGACTTCCTCCGAAACCGAATGGGTTTTTTAAGTGTGGTAAGGATAGATGTGTAACCTGCCTCTTTGCAGATAATAAATGTACTAAGATCAAGTCCCATAGTAGATCAGATGAATTCGAGATCAGGGGTTTTATGAATTGCAGGACTAGTGATGAGCGCCTGAAATTTTTCGGGTTTTGTGTTTTGGTTTTGGGTTCGGTTCCGCGGCCGTATTTTGGGTTCGACCGCGTTTTGGCAAAACCTCACCGAATTTTTTTTGTCTGATTCGGGTGTGTTTTGGATTCGGGTGTTTTTTTTAAAAAACCCTAAAAAACAGCTTAAATCATAGAATTTGGGGGTCATTTTGATCCCATATTATTATTAACCTCAAAAACCATAATTTCCACTCATTTTCAGTCTATTCTGAATACCTCACACCTCACAATATTATTTTTAGTCCTAAAATTTGCACCGAGGTCGCTGGATGACTAAGCTAAGCGACCCTAGTGGCCGACACAAACACCTGGCCCATCTAGGAGTGGCACTGCAGTGTCACGCAGGATGTCCCTTCCAAAAAACCCTCCCCAAACAGCACATGACGCAAAGAAAAAAAGAGGCGCAATGAGGTAGCTGTGTGAGTAAGATTAGCGACCCTAGTGGCCGACACAAACACCGGGCCCATTTAGGAGTGGCACTGCAGTGTCACGCAGGATGTCCCTTCCAAAAAACCCTCCCCAAACAGCACATGACGCAAAGAAAAAAAGAGGCGCAATGAGGTAGCTGTGTGAGTAAGATTAGCGACCCTAGTGGCCGACACAAACACCGGGCCCATCTAGGAGTGGCACTGCAGTGTCACGCAGGATGGCCCTTCCAAAAAACACTCCCCAAACAGCACATGACGCAAAGAAAAAAAGAGGCGCAATGAGGTAGCTGACTGTGTGAGTAAGATAAGCGACCCTAGTGGCCGACACAAACACCGGGCCCATTTAGGAGTGGCACTGCAGTGTCACGCAGGATGTCCCTTCCAAAAAACCCTCCCCAAACAGCACATGACGCAAAGAAAAAAAGAGGCGCAATGCGGTAGCTGTGTGAGTAAGATTAGTGACCGTAGTGGCCGACACAAACACCGGGCCCATTTAGGAGTGGCACTGCAGTGTCACGCAGGATGTCCCTTCCAAAAAACCCTCCCCAAACAGCACATGACGCAAAGAAAAAAAGAGGCGCAATGAGGTAGCTGACTGTGTGAGTAAGATAAGCGACCCTAGTGGCCGACACAAACACCGGGCCCATTTAGGAGTGGCACTGCAGTGTCACGCAGGATGTCCCTTCCAAAAAACCCTCCCCAAACAGCACATGACGCAAAGAAAAAGAAAAGAAAAAAGAGGTGCAAGATGGAATTGTCCTTGGGCCCTCCCACCCACCCTTATGTTGTATAAACAAAACAGGACATGCACACTTTAACCAACCCATCATTTCAGTGACAGGGTCTGCCACACGACTGTGACTGATATGACGGGTTGGTTTGGACCCCCCCCAAAAAAGAAGCAATTAATCTCTCCTTGCACAAACTGGCTCTACAGAGGCAAGATGTCCACCTCATCTTCACCCTCCGATATATCACCGTGTACATCCCCCTCCTCACAGATTATCAATTCGTCCCCACTGGAATCCACCATCTCAGCTCCCTGTGTACTTTGTGGAGGCAATTGCTGCTGGTCAATGTCTCCGCGGAGGAATTGATTATAATTCATTTTAATGAACATCATCTTCTCCACATTTTCTGGATGTAACCTCGTACGCCGATTGCTGACAAGGTGAGCGGCGGCACTAAACACTCTTTCGGAGTACACACTTGTGGGAGGGCAACTTAGGTAGAATAAAGCCAGTTTGTGCAAGGGCCTCCAAATTGCCTCTTTTTCCTGCCAGTATAAGTACGGACTGTGTGACGTGCCTACTTGGATGCGGTCACTCATATAATCCTCCACCATTCTTTCAATGTTGAGAGAATCATATGCAGTGACAGTAGACGACATGTCCGTAATCGTTGTCAGATCCTTCAGTCCGGACCAGATGTCAGCATCAGCAGTCGCTCCAGACTGCCCTGCATCACCGCCAGCGGGTGGGCTCGGAATTCTGAGCCTTTTCCTCGCACCCCCAGTTGCGGGAGAATGTGAAGGAGGAGATGTTGACAGGTCGCGTTCCGCTTGACTTGACAATTTTCTCACCAGCAGGTCTTTCAACCCCAGCAGACTTGTGTCTGCCGGAAAGAGAGATCCAAGGTAGGTTTTAAATCTAGGATCGAGCACGGTGGCCAAAATGTAGTGCTCTGATTTCAACAGATTGACCACCCGTGAATCCTTGTTAAGCGAATTAAGGGCTCCATCCACAAGTCCCACATGCCTAGCGGAATCGCTCCGTGTTAGCTCCTCCTTCAATGTCTCCAGCTTCTTCTGCAAAAGCCTGATGAGGGGAATGACCTGACTCAGGCTGGCAGTGTCTGAACTGACTTCACGTGTGGCAAGTTCAAAGGGCATCAGAACCTTGCACAACGTTGAAATCATTCTCCACTGCACTTGAGACAGGTGCATTCCACCTCCTATATCGTGCTCAATTGTATAGGCTTGAATGGCCTTTTGCTGCTCCTCCAACCTCTGAAGCATATAGAGGGTTGAATTCCACCTCGTTACCACTTCTTGCTTCAGATGATGGCAGGGCAGGTTCAGTAGTTTTTGGTGGTGCTCCAGTCTTCTGTACGTGGTGCCTGTACGCCGAAAGTGTCCCGCAATTCTTCTGGCCACCGACAGCATCTCTTGCACGCCCCTGTCGTTTTTTAAAAAATTCTGCACCACCAAATTCAAGGTATGTGCAAAACATGGGACGTGCTGGAATTTGCCCATATTTAATGCACACACAATATTGCTGGCGTTGTCCGATGCCACAAATCCACAGGAGAGTCCAATTGGGGTAAGCCATTCTGCGATGATCTTCCTCAGTTGCCGTAAGAGGTTTTCAGCTGTGTGCGTATTCTGGAAAGCGGTGATACAAAGCGTAGCCTGCCTAGGAAAGAGTTGGCGTTTGCGAGATGCTGCTACTGGTGCCGCCGCTGCTGTTCAGCAGCGGCGGGAGTCCATACATCTACCCAGTGGGCTGTCACAGTCATATAGTCCTGACCCTGCCCTGCTCCACTTGTCCACATGTCCGTGGTTAAGTGGACATTGGGTACAACTGCATTTTTTAGGACACTGGTGAGTCTTTTTCTGACGTCCGTGTACATTCTCGGTATCGCCTGCCTACAGAAGTGGAACCTAGATGGTATTTGGTAACGGGGGCACACTGCCTCAATAAATTGTCTAGTTCCCTGTGAACTAACGGCGGATACCGGACGCACGTCTAACACCAACATAGTTGTCAAGGACTCAGTTATCCGCTTTGCAACAGGATGACTGCTGTGATATTTCATCTTCCTCGCAAAGGACTGTTGGACAGTCAATTGCTTACTGGAAGTAGTACAAGTGGGCTTACGACTTCCCCTCTGGGATGACCATCAACTCCCAGCAGCAACAACAGCAGCGCCAGCAGCAGTAGGCGTTACACGCAAGGATGCATCGGAGGAATCCCAGGCAGGAGAGGACTCGTCAGAATTGCCAGTGACATGGCCTGCAGGACTATTGGCATTCCTGGGGAAGGAGGAAATTGACACTGAGGGAGTTGGTGGGGTGGTTTGCGTGAGCTTGGTTACAAGAGGAAGGGATTTACTGGTCAGTGGACTGCTTCCGCTGTCGGCCCAAGTTTTTGAACTTGTCACTGACTTATTATGAATGCGCTGCAGGTGACGTATAAGGGAGGATGTTCCGAGGTGGTTAACGTCCTTACCCCTACTTATTACAGCTTGACAAAGGGAACACACGGCTTGACACCTGTTGTCCGCATTTCTGGTGAAATACTTCCACACCGAAGAGCTGATTTTTTTGGTATTTTCACCAGGCATGTCAACGGCCCTATTCCTCCCACGGACAACAGGTGTCTCCCCGGGTGCCTGACTTAAACAAACCACCTCACCATCAGAATCCTCCAGGTCAATTTCCTCCCCAGCGCCAGCAACACCCATATCCTCCTCATCCTGGTGTACTTCAACACTGACATCTTCAATCTGACTATCAGGAACTGGACTGCGGGTGCTCCTTCCAGCACTTGCAGGGGGCGTGCAAATGGTGGAAGGCGCATGCTCTTCACGTCCAGTGTTGGGAAGGTCAGGCATCGCAACCGACACAATTGGACTCTCCTTGTGGATTTGGGATTTCGAAGAACGCACAGTTCTTTGCGGTGCTACTGCTTTTGCCAGCTTGAGTCTTTTCATTTTTCTAGCGAGAGGCTGAGTGCCTCCATCCTCATGTGAAGCTGAACCACTAGCCATGAACATAGGCCAGGGCCTCAGCCGTTCCTTGCCACTCCATGTGGTAAATGGCATATTGGCAAGTTTACGCTTCTCCTCCGACAATTTTATTTTAGGTTTTGGAGTCCTTTTTTTACTGATATTTGGTGTTTTGGATTTGACATGCTCTGTACTATGACATTGGGCATCGGCCTTGGCAGACGACGTTGCTGGCATTTCATCGTCTCGGCCATGACTAGTGGCAGCAGCTTCAGCACGAGGTGGAAGTGGATCTTGATCTTTCCCTAATTTTGGAACCTCAACATTTTTGTTCTCCATATTTTAATAGGCACAACTAAAAGGCACCTCAGGTAAACAATGGAGATGGATGGATACTAGTATACAATTATGGATGGACTGCTGAGTGCCGACACAGAGGTAGCTACAGCCGTGGACTACCGTACTGTACTGTGTCTGCTGCTAATATAGACTGGTTGATAAAGAGATGTAGTAGTAGTATGTATGTATAAAGAAGAAAGAAAAAAAAACCACGGGTAGGTGGTATACAATTATGGACGGACTGCCCAGTGCCGACACAGAGGTAGCTACAGCCGTGGACTACCGTACTGTACTGTGTCTGCTGCTAATATAGACTGGTTGATAAAGAGATGTAGTAGTAGTAGTAGTATGTATGTATAAAGAAGAAAGAAAAAAAAACCACGGGTAGGTGGTATACAATTATGGACGGACTGCCCAGTGCCGACACAGAGGTAGCTACAGCCGTGGACTACCGTACTGTACTGTGTCTGCTGCTAATATAGACTGGTTGATAAAGAGATGTAGTAGTAGTAGTAGTAGTAGTAGTATGTATGTATAAAGAAGAAAGAAAAAAAAAACCACGGGTAGGTGGTATACAATTATGGACGGACTGCCCAGTGCCGACACAGAGGTAGCTACAGCCGTGGACTACCGTACTGTACTGTGTCTGCTGCTAATATAGACTGGTTGATAAAGAGATGTAGTAGTAGTAGTAGTATGTATGTATAAAGAAGAAAGAAAAAAAAACCACGGGTAGGTGGTATACAATTATGGACGGACTGCCCAGTGCCGACACAGAGGTAGCTACAGCCGTGGACTACCGTACTGTACTGTGTCTGCTGCTAATATAGACTGGTTGATAAAGAGATGTAGTAGTAGTAGTATGTATGTATAAAGAAGAAAGAAAAAAAAACCACGGGTAGGTGGTATACAATTATGGACGGACTGCCGAGTGCCGACACAGAGGTAGCTACAGCCGTGAACTACCGTACTGTGTCTGCTGCGACTGGATGATAAATAATGATATAAAAAATATATATATATCACTACTGCAGCCGGACAGGTATATATTATATAATGACGGACCTGCTGGACACTGTCTGTCAGCAGAATGAGTTTTTTATAGAATAAAAAAAAAACACACCACACAAGTGAAGTCACACGACGAGTGTTTAACTTTTTCAGGCAATCACAATATAGTATACTATACTACTAACTATACTGGTGGTCAGTGTGGTCAGGTCACTGGTCAGTCACACTGGCAGTGGCACTCCTGCAGCAAAAGTGTGCACTGTTTAATTTTAATAATAATATGTACTCCTGGCTCCTGCTATAACCTATAACTGGCACTGCAGTGCTCCCCAGTCTCCCCCACAATTATAAGATGTGTGAGCTGAGCACAGTCAGATACGAGTGTTTAACTTTTTCAGGCAATCACAATATAGTATACTATACTACTAACTATACTGGTGGTCAGTGTGGTCAGGTCACTGGTCAGTCACACTGGCAGTGGCACTCCTGCAGCAAAAGTGTGCACTGTTTAATTTTAATAATAATATGTACTCCTGGCTCCTGCTATAACCTATAACTGGCACTGCAGTGCTCCCCAGTCTCCCCCACAATTATAAGATGTGTGAGCTGAGCACAGTCAGATATATACATAGATGATGCAGCACACTGGGCTGAGCAGTGCACACAGATATGGTATGTGACTGAGTCACTGTGTATCGTTTTTTTTCAGGCAGAGAACGGATATATTAAATAAAACTGCACTGTCTGGTGGTCACTATGGTCAGTCACTAGTAAACTCTGCACTCTCTACAGTTCTACAGTACTCCTAATCTCCAGTAAATCAGGTCAATCTCTCTCTCTCTCTCTCTTCTAATCTAAATGGAGAGGACGCCAGCCACGTCCTCTCCCTATCAATCTCAATGCACGTGTGAAAATGGCGGCGACGCGCGGCTCCTTATATAGAATCCGAGTCTCGCGAGAATCCATCAGCGTCATGATGACGTTCGGGCGCGCTCGGGTTAACCGAGCAAGGCGGAAGATCCGAGTCGCTCGGACCCGTGAAAAAAAACATGAAGTTCGTGCGGGTTCGGATTCAGAGAAACCGAACCCGCTCATCTCTACTAATTATGTGATATATGTTATCCAATGTAGGTGCGGCATTCAATATGTAGGCCGCACAATCCGTCCCCTGCATGAAAGGTTCATGGAACATAAGAGGAATATTACAAAGAACATTAAGACCCATAGCCTGTCAAGTCATGTCTCTGGATGTCAGAAAGGTAACCTAAGTGGTTTGACCATTAGAGCGGTCGAACACATCGGAGCCACAGTGAGAGGAGGAGATAGGTACAGAAGACTCTGCATGCGCGAAGCCTTCTGGATATTTCAGTTACATACCCTGAGCCCACATGGTCTTAATGACACTGTGGAGCTCAATACTGTCTAGCTGTTATCAAAGGTTTTAGTCATTAAAAGTACTGGGAAATCCTGATATTAGTTAGGTTTTGTCAATTTATTGTTTTTTCAATGGTGTCTGTTGGTCTGAGTGGGCTGTGGGGCGTCTGCCCCTCAGGGCAGATTGAGTTTAAATATATCTCTCCTGCCCCTGTGGGGTACATGCTCATCAGCCCACCAGACCAATCAGTACCAACCACTTATTATTGCAATATTTTAATATTATTTCAATATAATATACTAGTGTATTATATTATTTATTATATTATTATGTTAATTTATTAATTCACTAATATATTTTGTTAAGTACTATGAAGACCTCAGTTTAAGATCTATACTTCTGTTTATTTTATTTTATTTATTATTATATTATTATATTATTGTATGTATTAATTTGTTTGAGGAGATTGAATTTCTTCTTGTGTCCCTGCTTTGGAGTATTATTTGAATAGGATTTCAGTGAATAAGATACAGATTTATATGTTGTCCCCTGATTTGACTTTATATACTAATTTGGAGTTTAACCTTTGTAGGTGCACATGTGGTGCGCTATAAAATACATACGTATGTGTGTCTATATATATGTATTATATGTATGTATGGTCCACACATTCATGTATTAACTATTCTGCTGTCCCTTTCTTCGCTGTGAACACATATGGATATGAAGCTAATTAATTAATTTACTTTAAGCTAAATCTGATGTAGCCACAAAGTATAATTGATGGAGTTGTTAAAAGTTTAAAATCAAAAATTAAGAATGACAGACAACCAAGTAATAGATTTGCAGAGAACAAATGTTTTTCTATTTATTTATTTTTTATATATTTGTTTTATGTTTCTTAATTGATATATTATTAGGTAGATTTCTGGTGATTTTATACACACATACTCCTGAGAATGAATGTGACAGGAGCTCTACAGGTGCTTATACTAATGATTTAATTGGTTTCCCTTTAAATATGGAGACCTAGGAGAGCACAATTACTTCAACCCTCTGAGGAAACGACCAGCGTTGTCGGTCGAGAAACGCGTCAGGGCTCAAAGGATCCAGGCACTCGTCAGTCCTACGAGTTTATTTATTCTATACCCTCAATCTCTGCCGGAATTGATTGACCAGCTCCGTAGCCACCTGCATTGGTCCCGCTTGCTATACGGGGGACCGTGGCTTTCATTTGATTCATTCGGAATCTACAGTGCTCAAATCATCTGGAGCACAGCGATCCGTTTTGGAGGCGGCAGTGAAAGAGATATCCTGCCATACTGGTCCGGCAGGAGAACGGGAGGTCGAGCCGCTAGAAAGAGCGGTGCCCGGTTCATGGTCAGTACCGCTGGGACATCTGTGGAAGCGGTAAGCAATTCAGCTCCGGATACTAGTCACAGTGAGAGAGTGACAGACGGAGCTCATGCACTTTACTTCACCTAATTCCAGTATGATACCTTTACCAAACCGGTTTATCCAATAGCAAGAATACCACTACTATATAGAATAAAGGAAAACATTCATTTTGGAACGGTTTCTAAAGTGCTATATATTTTTAAAAAAATTTGCATATCAAATTATCAGCCACTATTAATCACACCAGACTGATGGATCATTGGTTCTAACAAAGAACGTATACCGAATATTGCATCATTTACTAGTGCACTAGTACTGTGGGACTATTATATATCATATGCCGAGTGTGGATTCTTTGTTGAATTGAATATATTATTAGTTCTAACTAATGTCACTTTTTAACTGATTGTGATTTAACTTATTTTATGAATTTGTTCAAATGTACATGTAGTCTGCTTGCGCTCTCTCTTCCTTTTTTTCTTCCGATTGTTTAGGGTGTGCTAATACCCTTTTCCCTTGAGAGCAGCAGGCAGCATTTTCAACCTAGGCTCAGTAGGGTGCTTTTTCTTTGTTTTTTCTTTCAGAGAGAGAGAGACAGTGTCAGGGAGAGAGAGGGAGAGGTACCCGCGTAAAGGAGAGGCAGAGACACAGTGTCAGGGAGAGAGAGACAGCGTCGAGGAGAGGCAGAGACAGACAGGGGGAGAGAGAGGGGGAGAGAGTGTCAAGGAGAGGCAGAAACAGTGTCGGGGAGAGAGAGACAGTGTCGGGGAGAGAGGGAGAGAGACAGCATCAAGGAGAGGGAGAGAGAGGGAGACACAGTGCCAGACAGACCGTGTCAGAGAGAGAGAGGCAGAGATACAGCATCAAGGAGAGGCAGAGACAGACCGTGTCAGGGAGAGAGAGACAGTGTAAGGGGAAGAAAGATGGAGAGATACAGCGTCAAGGAGAGGCAGAGAGAAACAGTGTCGGGGAGAGAGAGACAGTTTCGGGGAGAGAGAGGGAGAGAGACAGCGTCAAGGAGAGGGAGAGAGAGGGAGAGACAGTGCCAGAGAGACAGTGTCAGAGAGAGAGAGAGAGAGGCAGAGACACAGCATCAAGGAGAGACAGTGTCAGGGAGAGAGAGATGGCATCAGGGGGAGAGAGAGGGAGAGATACAGTGTCAAGGAGAGGCAGAGACAGACTGTGTCAGGGAGAGAAAGACAGTCAGGGGGAGAGACAGCGTCAAGAAGAGGCAGGAACAGTGTCAGGGAGAGAGAGACAGTGCCGGGGAGAGAGGGAGAGAGACAGCATCAAGGAGAGGGAGAGAGAGGGAGAGACAGTGCCAGACAGTGTCAGAGAGAGAGGCAGAGATACAGCATCAAGGAGAGGCAGAGACAGACCGTGTCAGGGAGAGAGAGACAGTGTAAGGGGGGAGAGAGGGAGAGAGCGTCGAGAGGGAGAGAGAGGGACAGTGCCAGAGAGACAGTGTCAGAGAGAGGCAGAGACACAGCATCAAGGAGAGAGAGAGAGAGACAGTGTCAGGGAGAGAGAGACAGCGTCAGGGGGAGAGAGAGGGAGAGATACAGTGTCAAGGAGAGGCAGAGACAGACTGTGTCAGGGAGAGAAAGACAGTCAGGGGGAGAGAGAGGGGGAGAGACAGCGTCAAGGAGAGGCAGAAACAGTGTCAGGAGAGAGAGGGAGAGGTACCGCGTAAAGGAGAGGCAGAGACAGTGTCAGGGTGAGAGAGACAGCGTCAAGGAGAGGCAGAGACAGACAGTGTCAGGGGGAGAGATACAGCATCAAGGAGAGGCAGAGACAGACAGTGTCAGAGGGAGAGATACAGAATCAAGGAGCGGCAGAGACAGACCATGTCAGGGAGAGAGAGACCGTGTCAGGGGGAGAGAGAGGCATAGATACAGCATCAAGGAGAGGCAGAGACAGACAGTGTCAGGGGGGAGGGAGAGATACAGCGTCAAGGGGAGGCAGAGACAGATCGTGTCAGGGAGAGAGAGAGCGTCAAGGAGAGGCAGAGAAAGACAGTGTCGGGGAGAGAGAGACAGTGTCGGGGAGAGAGGGAGAGAGAGCATCAAGGAGAGGGAGAGAGAGGGAGAGACAGTGCCAGACAGTGTCAGAGAGAGAGAGAGGCAGAGATACAGCATCAAGGAGAGGCAGAGACAGACCGTGTCAGGGAGAGAGAGACAGTGTAAGGGGGAGAGAGATGGAGAGATACAGCGTCAAGGAGAGGCAGAGAGAAACAGTGTCGGGGAGAGAGAGACAGTTTCGGGGATAGAGAGGGAGAGAGACGGCGTCAAGGAGAGGGAGAGAGAGGGAGAGACAGTGCCAGATAGACACAGTGTCAGAGAGAGAGAGAGAGAGGCAGAGACACAGCATCAAGGAGAGGACAGAGAGAGACAGTGTCAGGGAGAGAGAGACAGCGTCAGGGGGAGAGAGAGGGAGAGATACAGTGTCAAGGAGAGGCAGAAACAGTGTCAGGGAGAGAGAGGGAGAGGTACCGCGTCAAGGAGAGGCAGAGACAGTGTCAGGGAGAGAGAGACAGCGTCAAGGAGAGGCAGAGACAGACAGTGTCAGGGGGAGAGATACAGCATCAAGGAGAGGCAGAGACGGACAGTGTCAGGGGGAGAGAGAGGGAGAGATACAGAATCAAGGAGCGGCAGAGACAGACTATGTCAGGGAGAGAGAGACCGTGTCAGGGGGAGAGAGAGGCATAGAGAGGCAGAGATACAGCATCAAGGAGAGGCAGAGACAGACCGTGTCAGGGAGAGAGAGACAGTGTAAGGGGGAGAGAGGGAGAGAGACAGCGTCAAGGAGAGGCAGAGACAGACAGTGTCAGGGGGAGGGAGAGATACAGCGTCAAGGGGAGGCAGAGACAGATCGTGTCAGGGAGAGAGCGAGAGAGCGTCAAGGAGAGGCAGAGAAAGACAGTGTCGGGGAGAGAGAGACAGTGTCGGGGAGAGAGGGAGAGAGACAGCATCAAGGAGAGGGAGAGAGAGACAGTGCCAGACAGTGTCAGAGAGAGAGAGAGGCAGAGATACAGCATCAAGGAAAGGCAGAGACAGACCGTGTCAGGGAGAGAGAGACAGTGTAAGGGGGAGAGAGATGGAGAGATACAGCGTCAAGGAGAGGCAGAGAGAAACAGTGTCGGGGAGAGAGAGACAGTTTCGGGGATAGAGAGGGAGAGAGACGGCGTCAAGGAGAGGGAGAGACAGTGCCAGATAGACACAGTGTCAGAGAGAGAGAGAGGCAGAGACACAGCATCAAGGAGAGACAGAGAGAGACAGTGTCAGGGGGAGAGAGAGGGAGAGATACAGTGTCAAGGAGAGGCAGAGACAGACTGTGTCAGGGAGAGAAAGACAGTCAGGGGGAGAGAGAGGGGGAGAGACAGCGTCAAGGAGAGCAGAAACAGTGTCAGGGAGAGAGGGAGAGGTACCGCGTAAAGGAGAGGCAGAGACAGTGTCAGGGAGAGAGAGACAGCGTCAAGGAGAGGCAGAGACAGACAGTGTCAGGGGGAGAGATACAGCATCAAGTAGAGGCAGAGGACAGACAGTGTCAGGGGGAGAGAGAGGGAGAGTTACAGAATCAAGGAGCGGCAGAGACAGACCATGTCAGGGAGAGAGAGACCATGTCAGGGGGAGAGAGAGGCAGAGATACAGCATCAAGGAGAGGCAGAGACAGACAGTGTCAGGAGAGAGGGAGAGAGGACAGCGTCAAGGAGAGGCAGAGAGAGACCGTTTCGGGGAGAGAGACAGCGTCAAGGAGAGGGAGAGACAGTGTCAGAGAGACAGTGTCAGAGAGAGAGAGAGAGAGGCAGAGACACAGCATCAAGGAGAGACAGAGAGACAGTGTCAGGGAGAGAGAGACAGCGTCAGGGGGAGAGAGAGGGAGAGATACAGTGTCAAGGAGAGGCAGAGACAGACTGTCAGGGAGAGAAAGACAGTCAGGGGGAGAGAGAGGGGGAGAGGACAGCGTCAAGGAGAGGCAGAAACAGTGTCAGGGAGAGAGAGGGAGAGGTACCGCGTAAAGGAGAGGCAGAGACAGTGTCAGGGAGAGAGAGACAGCGTCAAGGAGAGGCAGAGACAGACAGTGTCAGGGGGAGAGAGAGGGAGAGATACAGAATCAAGGAGCGGCAGAGACAGACCATGTCAGGGAGAGAGAGACCGTGTCAGGGGGAGAGAGAGGCATAGATACAGCATCAAGGAGAGGCAGAGACAGACAGTGTCAGGGGGAGGGAGAGATACAGCGTCAAGGGGAGGCAGAGACAGATCGTGTCAGGAGAGAGAGAGAGAGAGAGAGCGTCAAGGAGAGGCAGAGAAAGACAGTGTCGGGGAGAGAGAGACAGTGTCGGGGAGAGAGGGAGAGACAGCATCAAGGAGAGGGAGAGAGAGGGAGAGACAGTGCCAGAGAGAGAGAGAGGCAGAGATACAGCATCAAGGAGAGGCAGAGACAGACCGTGTCAGGGAGAGAGAGACGGTGTAAGGGGGAGAGAGATGGAGAGATACAGCGTCAAGGAGAGGCAGAGAGAAACAGTGTCGGGGAGAGAGAGACAGTTTCGGGGATAGAGAGGGAGAGAGACGGCGTCAAGGAGAGGGAGAGAGAGGGAGAGACAGTGCCAGATAGACACAGTGTCAGAGAGAGAGAGAGGCAGAGACACAGCATCAAGGAGAGACAGAGGGAGACAGTGTCAGGGAGAGAGAGACAGCGTCAGGGGGAGAGAGAGGGAGAGATACAGTGTCAAGGAGAGGCAGAGACAGACTGTGTCAGGGAGAGAAAGACAGTCAGGGGGAGAGAGAGGGGGAGAGACAGCGTCAAGGAGAGGCAGAAACAGTGTCAGGGAGAGAGAGGGAGAGGTACCGCGTAAAGGAGAGGCAGAGACAGTGTCAGGGAGAGAGAGACAGCGTCAAGGAGAGGCAGAGACAGTGTCAGGGGGAGAGATACAGCATCAAGTAGAGGCAGAGACAGACAGTGTCAGGGGGAGAGAGAGGGAGAGCTACAGAATCAAGGAGCGGCAGAGACAGACCATGTCAGGGAGAGAGAGACCGTGTCAGGGGGAGAGAGAGGCAGAGATACAGCATCAAGGAGAGGCAGAGACAGACCGTGTCAGGAGAGAGGGAGAGAGACAGCGTCAAGGAGAGGCAGAGAGACAGTTTCGGGGAGAGAGACAGCGTCAAGGAGAGGGAGAGACAGTGCCAGAGAGACAGTGTCAGAGAGAGAGAGAGGCAGAGACACAGCATCAAGGAGAGACAGAGAGACAGTGTCAGGGAGAGAGAGACAGCGTCAGGGGGAGAGAGAGGGAGAGATACAGTGTCAAGGAGAGGCAGAGACAGACTGTGTCAGGGAGAGAAAGACAGTCAGGGGGAGAGAGAGGGGGAGAGACAGCGTCAAGGAGAGGCAGAAACAGTGTCAGGGAGAGAGAGGGAGAGGTACCGCGTAAAGGAGAGGCAGAGACAGATAGTGTCAGGGGGAGAGAGAGGGAGAGACAGACAGTGTCAGGGGGAGAGAGAGGGAGAGCTACAGAATCAAGGAGCGGCAGAGACAGACCATGTCAGGGAGAGAGAGACCGTGTCAGGGGGAGAGAGAGGCAGAGATACAGCATCAAGGAGAGGCAGAGACAGACAGTGTCAGGGGGAGGGAGAGACAGATCGTGTCAGGTAGAGAGAGACAGTGTCAAGGAGAGGCAGAGAAAGACAGTATCGGGGAGAGAGACATTGTCGGGGAGAGAGGGAGAGAGACAGCATCAAGGAGAGGGAGAGAGAGGAAGAGACAGTGCCAGACAGACAGTGTCAGAGAGAGAGAGAGAGGCAGAGATACAGCATCAAGGAGAGGCAGAGACAGACCGTGTCAGGGAGAAAGAGACCGTGTAAGGGGGAGAGAGATGGAGAGATACAGCGTCAAGGAGAGGCAGAGAGAAACAGTGTTGGGGAGAGAGACAGTTTCGGGGAGAGAGACAGCGTCAAGGAGAGGGAGAGAGAGGGAGACAGTGCCAGAGAGACACAGTGTCAGAGAGAGAGAGAGAGGCAGAGACACAGCATCAAGGAGAGACAGAGAGAGACAGTGTCAGGGAGAGAGAGACAGCGTCAGGGGGAGAGAGAGGGAGAGATACAGTGTCAAGGAGAGGCAGAGACAGACTGTGTCAGGGAGAGAAAGACAGTCAGGGGGAGAGAGAGGGGAGACAGCGTCAAGGAGAGGCAGAAAGTGTCGGGGAGAGAGAGACAGCATCAAGGAGAGGCAGAGACAGACAGTGTCAGGGGGAGAGAGAGGGAGAGCTACAGAATCAAGGAGCGGCAGAGACAGACAGTGTCAGGGGGAGGGAGAGACAGATCGTGTCAGGGAGAGAGAGACAGTGTCGGGGAGAGAGAGGCAGTGTCGGGGAGAGAGAGGCAGTGTCGGGGAGAGAGAGGCAGTGTCGGTGAGAGAGAGACAGTGTCGGGGAGAGAGGGAGAGAGACAGCATCAAGGAGAGGGAGAGAGAGGGAGAGACAGTGCCAGAGAGACACAGTATCAGAGAGAGAGAGAGGGAGAGATACAGCGTCAAGGAGAGGCAGAGAGAGACAGTGTCAGGGGGAGAGAGAGACCGTGTCAGGGGGAGAGAGAGACCGTGTCAGAGAGAGGGAGAGATACAGCGTCAAGGAGAGGCAGAGAGAGACCGTGGGGTAAATTTACTATGATAGCAACCAATCAGATTCTACTTTTCATTTATCTAGCACATTCTAGAAGAAAATACCTGGAATCTGATTGGTTGCTATCGGCAACATCCCATCTTAAATGTAACTCCCATCTTAGTAAATTTACCCCCTTGTCAGAGAGAGGGAGAGATACAGCGTCAAGGAGAGACAGAGAGAGACTGTCAAAGAGAAAGGGGTGAAAGGGGGAGCGAGCAGGAGATACATTTACAGACTACAGCAAAGGTTTCTGATGGGGCGGGCACTTCATGACATTAGGCTCCGCCTCCTATGTACCCTTGAATTCCCCCCCACTGCTAATCTTCTGCGTGGCTGCTGCCTTGGGGGAGCTATCGGTGGCAGCCGTTCTTCTTGGGGTAGGGGGGGGGGGTAAAAGGGGAGCATGGGCCTTGGGGGCTGCCTCTGCCTGGATGCAGGGGGGCCGGTGGGCCAGTAGTTATTCAACATCCCTGTGATGCACCGAGCGTGCTGCTGGAACTACATCTCCTACAATGGGCTACTGCAAGTCCCGATACTCCCAATAATGATACTCCGGCAGTAGAAACCTATGGGGGAAGGATCACAGCAGGTATCGGATACAATCCTTCCTTACATTGCTGAGATACATAATATGAAAACAGGGACATAGCTGAATATATTGTATGATAGATGCCCCATAGTATCCCTGGATGTATCCCACCTGCCCCAATGATTTATCCACGTTCAGTTCTGAGAGTTCTCATCTGCCCCAGTAACGTAACTGTGGCCCCTTCCCCTCTCCTTCTGTAGTGATTACTGCGGCTCCTTCCCCTCTCCTTCTGTAGTGATTACTGCGGCCCCTTCCCCTCTCCTTCTGTAGTGATTACTGCGGACCCTTCCCCTCTCCTTCTGTAGTGATTACTGCGGCCCCTTCCCCTCTCCTTCTGTAGTGATTACTGCGGCCCCTTCCCCTCTCCTTCTGTAGTGATTACTGCGGACCCTTCCCCTCTCCTTCTGTAGTGATTACTGCGGACCCTTCCCCTCTCCTTCTGTAGTGATTACTGCGGCTCCTTCCCCTCTCCTTCTGTAGTGATTACTGCGGCTCCTTCCTCTCTCCTTCTGTAGTGATTACTGCGGCCCCTTCCCCTCTCCTTCTGTAGTGATTACTGCGGCCCCTTCCTCTCTCCTTCTGTAGTGATTACTGCGGCCCCTTCCCCTCTCCTTCTGTAGTGATTACTGCGGCCCCTTCCCTCTCCTTCTGTAGTGATTACTGCGGCCCCTTCCCCTCTCCTTCTGTAGTGATTACTGCGGACCCTTCCCCTCTCCTTCTGTAGTGATTACTGCGGACCCTTCCCCTCTCCTTCTGTAGTGATTACTGCGGCCCCTTCCCCTCTCCTTCTGTAGTGATTACTGCGGCCCCTTCCCCTCTCCTTCTGTAGTGATTACTGCGGACCCTTCCCCTCTCCTTCTGTAGTGATTACTGCGGCCCCTTCCCCTCTCCTTCTGTAGTGATTACTGCGGACCCTTCCCCTCTCCTTCTGTAGTGATTACTGCGGCTCCTTCCCCTCTCCTTCTGTAGTGATTACTGCGGCTCCTTCCTCTCTCCTTCTGTAGTGATTACTGCGGCCCCTTCCCCTCTCCTTCTGTAGTGATTACTGCGGCCCCTTCCTCTCTCCTTCTGTAGTGATTACTGCGGCCCCTTCCTCTCTCCTTCTGTAGTGATTACTGCGGCCCCTTCCCCTCTCCTTCTGTAGTGATTACTGCGGACCCTTCCCCTCTCCTTCTGTAGTGATTACTGCGGCCCCTTCCTCTCTCCTTCTGTAGTGATTACTGCGGCCCCTTCCCCCCTCCTTCTGTAGTGATTACTGCGGTCCCTTCCCCTCTCCTTCTGTAGTGATTACTGCGGACCCTTCCCCTCTCCTTCTGTAGTGATTACTGCGGCCCCTTCCCCCCTCCTTCTGTAGTGATTACTGCGGCCCCTTCCCCTCTCCTTCTGTAGTGATTACTGCGGCCCCTTCCCCTCTCCTTCTGTAGTGATTACTGCGGACCCCTTCCCCTCTCCTTCTGTAGTGATTACTGCGGCCCCTTCCTCTCTCCTTCTGTAGTGATTACTGCGGCCCTTCCCCTCTCCTTCTGTAGTGATTACTGCGGCCCCTTCCCCTCTCCTTCTGTAGTGATTACTGCGGACCCTTCCCCTCTCCTTCTGTAGTGATTACTGCGGCTCCTTCCCCTCTCCTTCTGTAGTGATTACTGCGGCTCCTTCCTCTCTCCTTCTGTAGTGATTACTGCGGCCCCTTCCCCTCTCCTTCTGTAGTGATTACTGCGGCCCCTTCCTCTCTCCTTCTGTAGTGATTACTGCGGCCCCTTCCTCTCTCCTTCTGTAGTGATTACTGCGGCCCCTTCCCCTCTCCTTCTGTAGTGATTACTGCGGACCCTTCCCCTCTCCTTCTGTAGTGATTACTGCGGCCCCTTCCTCTCTCCTTCTGTAGTGATTACTGCGGCCCCTTCCCCCCTCCTTCTGTAGTGATTACTGCGGTCCCTTCCCCTCTCCTTCTGTAGTGATTACTGCGGACCCTTCCCCTCTCCTTCTGTAGTGATTACTGCGGCCCCTTCCCCTCTCCTTCTGTAGTGATTACTGCGGCCCCTTCCCCTCTCCTTCTGTAGTGATTACTGCGGCCCCTTCCCCTCTCCTTCTGTAGTGATTACTGCGGCCCCTTCCCCTCTCCTTCTGTAGTGATTACTGCGGACCCTTCCCCTCTCCTTCTGTAGTGATTACTGCGGCCCCTTCCCCCTCCTTCTGTAGTGATTACTGCGGCCCCTTCCTCTCTCCTTCTGTAGTGATTACTGCGGCCCCTTCCCCTCTCCTTCTGTAGTGATTACTGCGGCCCCTTCCTCTCTCCTTCTGTAGTGATTACTGCGGCCCCTTCCTCTCTCCTTCTGTAGTGATTACTGCGGCCCCTTCCCCTCTCCTTCTGTAGTGATTACTGCGGCCCCTTCCTCTCTCCTTCTGTAGTGATTACTGCGGCTCCTTCCCCTCTCCTTCTGTAGTGATTACTGCGGCCCCTTCCTCTCTCCTTCTGTAGTGATTACTGCGGCCCCTTCCCCCCTCCTTCTGTAGTGATTACTGCGGCCCCTTCCCCTCTCCTTCTGTAGTGATTACTGCGGCCCCTTCCTCTCTCCTTCTGTAGTGATTACTGCGGCCCCTTCCTCTCTCCTTCTGTAGTGATTACTGCGGCCCCTTCCCCTCTCCTTCTGTAGTGATTACTGCGGCTCCTTCCCCTCTCCTTCTGTAGTGATTACTGCGGCCCCTTCCTCTCTCCTTCTGTAGTGATTACTGCGGCCCCTTCCCCCCTCCTTCTGTAGTGATTACTGCGGCCCCTTCCCCTCTCCTTCTGTAGTGATTACTGCGGCCCCTTCCTCTCTCCTTCTGTAGTGATTACTGCGGCTCCTTCCCCTCTCCTTCTGTAGTGATTACTGCGGCCCCTTCCTCTCTCCTTCTGTAGTGATTACTGCGGCCCCTTCCCCTCTCCTTCTGTAGTGATTACTGCGGCCCCTTCCCCTCTCCTTCTGTAGTGATTACTGCGGCCCCTTCCCCCCTCCTTCTGTAGTGATTACTGCGGCCCCTTCCCCTCTCCTTCTGTAGTGATTACTGCGGCCCCTTCCCCTCTCCTTCTGTAGTGATTACTGCGGCTCCTTCCCCTCTCCTTCTGTAGTGATTACTGCGGCCCCTTCCCCTCTCCTTCTGTAGTGATTACTGCGGCTCCTTCCTCTCTCCTTCTGTAGTGATTACTGCGGCCCCTTCCCTCTCCTTCTGTAGTGATTACTGCGGCCCCTTCCTCTCTCCTTCTGTAGTGATTACTGCGGCCCCTTCCTCTCTCCTTCTGTAGTGATTACTGCGGCCCCTTCCTCTCTCCTTCTGTAGTGATTACTGCGGGCCCCTTCCCCTCTCCTTCTGTAGTGATTACTGCGGCCCCTTCCCCCTCTCCTTCTGTAGTGATTACTGCGGCTCCTTCCTCTCTCCTTCTGTAGTGATTACTGCGGCCCTTCCCCTCTCCTTCTGTAGTGATTACTGCGGCCCCTTCCCCTCTCCTTCTGTAGTGATTACTGCGGCTCCTTCCTCTCTCCTTCTGTAGTGATTACTGCGGCCCCTTCCCCTCTCCTTCTGTAGTGATTACTGCGGCCCCTTCCCCCCTCCTTCTGTAGTGATTACTGCGGCCCCTTCCCCTCTCCTTCTGTAGTGATTACTGTGGCCCCTTCCCCTCTCCTTCTGTAGTGATTACTGCGGCCCCTTCCCCTCTCCTTCTGTAGTGATTACTGCGGCTCCTTCCCCTCTCCTTCTGTAGTGATTACTGCGGCCCCTTCCTCTCTCCTTCTGTAGTGATTACTGCGGCCCCTTCCCCTCTCCTTCTGTAGTGATTACTGCGGCCCCTTCCTCTCTCCTTCTGTAGTGATTACTGCGGCCCCTTCCTCTCTCCTTCTGTAGTGATTACTGCGGCCCCTTCCTCTCTCCTTCTGTAGTGATTACTGCGGCCCCTTCCCCTCTCCTTCTGTAGTGATTACTGCGGCCCCTTCCCCTCTCCTTCTGTAGTGATTACTGCGGACCTTCCCCTCTCCTTCTGTAGTGATTACTGCGGCTCCTTCCTCTCTCCTTCTGTAGTGATTACTGCGGCCCCTTCCCCTCTCCTTCTGTAGTGATTACTGCGGCCCCTTCCCTCTCCTTCTGTAGTGATTACTGCGGCCCCTTCCCTCTCCTTCTGTAGTGATTACTGCGGACCCTTCCCCCCTCCTTCTGTAGTGATTACTGCGGCTCCTTCCCCTCTCCTTCTGTAGTGATTACTGCGGCCCCTTCCCCTCTCCTTCTGTAGTGATTACTGCGGCCCCTTCCTCTCTCCTTCTGTAGTGATTACTGCGGCCCCTTCCCCTCTCCTTCTGTAGTGATTACTGCGGCCCCTTCCCCTCTCCTTCTGTAGTGATTACTGCGGCCCCTTCCCCTCTCCTTCTGTAGTGATTACTGCGGCCCCTTCCCCTCACCTTCTGTAGTGATTACTGCGGCCCCTTACCCTCTCCTTCTGTAGTGATTACTGCGGCCCCTTCCTCTCTCCTTCTGTAGTGATTACTGCGGCCCCTTCCCCTCTCCTTCTGTAGTGATTACTGCGGCCCCTTCCTCTCTCCTTCTGTAGTGATTACTGCGGCCCCTTCCTCTCTCCTTCTGTAGTGATTACTGCGGCCCCTTCCCCTCTCCTTCTGTAGTGATTACTGCGGCCCCCTTCCCCTCTCCTTCTGTAGTGATTACTGCGGCCCCTTCCCCTCTCCTTCTGTAGTGATTACTGCGGCCCCTTCCCCTCTCCTTCTGTAGTGATTACTGCGGCCCCTTCCCCTCTCCTTCTGTAGTGATTACTGCGGCCCCTTCCCCTCTCCTTCTGTAGTGATTACTGCGGCCCTTCCCCTCTCCTTCTGTAGTGATTACTGCGGACCCTTCCCCCCTCCTTCTGTAGTGATTACTGCGGCTCCTTCCCCTCTCCTTCTGTAGTGATTACTGCGGCCCCTTCCCCTCTCCTTCTGTAGTGATTACTGCGGCCCCTTCCCCTCTCCTTCTGTAGTGATTACTGCGGCCCCTTCCCTCTCCTTCTGTAGTGATTACTGCGGCCCCTTCCCCTCACCTTCTGTAGTGATTACTGCGGCTCCTTCCCCTCTCCTTCTGTAGTGATTACTGCGGCCCCTTCCTCTCTCCTTCTGTAGTGATTACTGCGGCCCCTTCCCCTCACCTTCTGTAGTGATTACTGCGGCTCCTTCCCCTCTCCTTCTGTAGTGATTACTGTGGCCCCTTCCCCTCTCCTTCTGTAGTGATTACTGCGGCCCCTTCCCCTCTCCTTCTGTAGTGATTACTGCGGCTCCTTCCCTCTCCTTCTGTAGTGATTACTGCGGCCCCTTCCTCTCTCCTTCTGTAGTGATTACTGCGGCCCCTTCCCCTCTCCTTCTGTAGTGATTACTGCGGCCCCTTCCCCTCTCCTTCTGTAGTGATTACTGCGGACCTTTCCCCTCTCCTTCTGTAGTGATTACTGCGGCTCCTTCCTCTCTCCTTCTGTAGTGATTACTGCGGCCCCTTCCCCTCTCCTTCTGTAGTGATTACTGCGGCCCCTTCCCCTCTCCTTCTGTAGTGATTACTGCGGCCCCTTCCCCTCTCCTTCTGTAGTGATTACTGCGGACCCTTCCCCCCTCCTTCTGTAGTGATTACTGCGGCTCCTTCCCCTCTCCTTCTGTAGTGATTACTGCGGCCCCTTCCCCTCTCCTTCTGTAGTGATTACTGCGGCCCCTTCCTCTCTCCTTCTGTAGTGATTACTGCGGCCCCTTCCCCTCTCCTTCTGTAGTGATTACTGCGGCCCCTTCCCCTCTCCTTCTGTAGTGATTACTGCGGCCCCTTCCCCTCTCCTTCTGTAGTGATTACTGCGGCCCCTTCCCCTCACCTTCTGTAGTGATTACTGCGGCCCCTTACCCTCTCCTTCTGTAGTGATTACTGCGGCCCCTTCCTCTCTCCTTCTGTAGTGATTACTGCGGCCCCTTCCCCTCTCCTTCTGTAGTGATTACTGCGGCCCCTTCCTCTCTCCTTCTGTAGTGATTACTGCGGCCCCTTCCTCTCTCCTTCTGTAGTGATTACTGCGGCCCCTTCCCCTCTCCTTCTGTAGTGATTACTGCGGCCCCTTCCCCTCTCCTTCTGTAGTGATTACTGCGGCCCCTTCCCCTCTCCTTCTGTAGTGATTACTGCGGCCCCTTCCCCTCTCCTTCTGTAGTGATTACTGCGGCCCCTTCCCCTCTCCTTCTGTAGTGATTACTGCGGCCCCTTCCCCTCTCCTTCTGTAGTGATTACTGCGGACCCTTCCCCTCTCCTTCTGTAGTGATTACTGCGGACCCTTCCCCCTCTCCTTCTGTAGTGATTACTGCGGCCTCCTTCCCCTCTCCTTCTGTAGTGATTACTGCGGCCCCTTCCCCTCTCCTTCTGTAGTGATTACTGCGGCCCCTTCCCCTCTCCTTCTGTAGTGATTACTGCGGCCCCTTCCCCTCTCCTTCTGTAGTGATTACTGCGGCCCCTTCCCCTCTCCTTCTGTAGTGATTACTGCGGCCCCTTCCTCTCTCCTTCTGTAGTGATTACTGCGGCCCCTTCCCCTCTCCTTCTGTAGTGATTACTGCGGCCCCTTCCCCTCTCCTTCTGTAGTGATTACTGCGGCTCCTTCCCCTCTCCTTCTGTAGTGATTACTGCGGCTCCTTCCCCCCTCCTTCTGTAGTGATTACTGCGGACCCTTCCCCCCTCCTTCTGTAGTGATTACTGCGGCTCCTTCCCCTCTCCTTCTGTAGTGATTACTGCGGCTCCTTCCTCTCTCCTTCTGTAGTGATTACTGCGGCCCTTCCCCTCTCCTTCTGTAGTGATTACTGCGGCCCCTTCCCCTCTCCTTCTGTAGTGATTACTGCGGCCCCTTCCCCTCTCCTTCTGTAGTGATTACTGCGGCTCCTTCCTCTCTCCTTCTGTAGTGATTACTGCGGCCCCTTCCCCTCTCCTTCTGTAGTGATTACTGCGGCCCCTTCCCCCCTCCTTCTGTAGTGATTACTGCGGCCCCTTCCCCTCTCCTTCTGTAGTGATTACTGCGGCCCCTTCCTCTCTCCTTCTGTAGTGATTACTGCGGCCCCTTCCCCCCTCCTTCTGTAGTGATTACTGCGGCCCCTTCCCCTCTCCTTCTGTAGTGATTACTGCGGCCCCTTCCCCTCTCCTTCTGTAGTGATTACTGCGGCCCCTTCCCCTCACCTTCTGTAGTGATTACTGCGGCCCCTTACCCTCTCCTTCTGTAGTGATTACTGCGGCTCCTTCCTCTCTCCTTCTGTAGTGATTACTGCGGCCCCTTCCCTCTCTCCTGTAGTGATTACTGCGGCCCCTTCCCCTCTCCTTCTGTAGTGATTACTGCGGCCCCTTCCCCTCTCCTTCTGTAGTGATTACTGCGGCCCCTTCCCCCCCTCCTTCTGTAGTGATTACTGCGGCTCCTTCCTCTCTCCTTCTGTAGTGATTACTGCGGCCCCTTCCCCTCTCCTTCTGTAGTGATTACTGCGGCCCTTCCCCTCTCCTTCTGTAGTGATTACTGCGGCCCCTTCCTCTCTCCTTCTGTAGTGATTACTGCGGCCCCTTCCTCTCTCCTTCTGTAGTGATTACTGCGGCCCCTTCCTCTCTCCTTCTGTAGTGATTACTGCGGCCCCTTCCCCCCTCCTTCTGTAGTGATTACTGCGGCCCCTTCCCCTCACCTTCTGTAGTGATTACTGCGGCCCCTTCCCCTCTCCTTCTGTAGTGATTACTGCGGCCCCTTCCCCCCTCCTTCTGTAGTGATTACTGCGGCCCCTTCCCCTCTCCTGTAGTGATTACTGCGGCCCCTTCCCCTCTCCTTCTGTAGTGATTACTGCGGCCCCTTCCCTCTCCTTCTGTAGTGATTACTGCGGCCCCTTCCCCCCCTCCTTCTGTAGTGATTACTGCGGCTCCTTCCTCTCTCCTTCTGTAGTGATTACTGCGGCCCCTTCCCCTCTCCTTCTGTAGTGATTACTGCGGCCCCTTCCCCTCTCCTTCTGTAGTGATTACTGCGGCCCCTTCCTCTCTCCTTCTGTAGTGATTACTGCGGCCCCTTCCTCTCTCCTTCTGTAGTGATTACTGCGGCCCCTTCCTCTCTCCTTCTGTAGTGATTACTGCGGCCCCTTCCCCTCTCCTTCTGTAGTGATTACTGCGGCTCCTTCCCCTCTCCTTCTGTAGTGATTACTGCGGCTCCTTCCCCCTCCTTCTGTAGTGATTACTGCGGCCCCTTCCCCTCTCCTTCTGTAGTGATTACTGCGGCTCCTTCCTCTCTCCTTCTGTAGTGATTACTGCGGCCCCTTCCCCACTCCTTCTGTAGTGATTACTGCGGCCCCTTCCCCTCTCCTTCTGTAGTGATTACTGCGGCCCCTTCCCCTCTCCTTCTGTAGTGATTACTGCGGCCCCTTCCTCTCTCCTTCTGTAGTGATTACTGCGGCCCCTTCCCCTCTCCTTCTGTAGTGATTACTGCGGCCCCTTCCCCTCTCCTTCTGTAGTGATTACTGCGGCCCCTTCCCCTCTCCTTCTGTAGTGATTACTGCGGCCCCTTCCCCCCTCCTTCTGTAGTGATTACTGCGGCCCCTTCCCCTCTCCTTCTGTAGTGATTACTGCGGCTCCTTCCCCTCTCCTTCTGTAGTGATTACTGCGGCCCCTTCCCCTCTCCTTCTGTAGTGATTACTGCGGCCCCTTCCTCTCTCCTTCTGTAGTGATTACTGCGGCCCCTTCCCCTCTCCTTCTGTAGTGATTACTGTGGCCCCTTCCCCTCTCCTTCTGTAGTGATTACTGCGGCCCCTTCCCCCTCCTTCTGTAGTGATTACTGCGGCCCCTTCCTCTCTCCTTCTGTAGTGATTACTGCGGCCCCTTCCTCTCTCCTTCTGTAGTGATTACTGCGGCCCCTTCCCCCCTCCTTCTGTAGTGATTACTGCGGCCCCTTCCTCTCTCCTTCTGTAGTGATTACTGCGGACCCTTCCCCCCTCCTTCTGTAGTGATTACTGCGGCCCCTTCCCCCTCCTTCTGTAGTGATTACTGCGGCCCCTTCCCCCCTCCTTCTGTAGTGATTACTGCGGCCCCTTCCTCTCTCCTTCTGTAGTGATTACTGCGGCCCCTTCCTCTCTCCTTCTGTAGTGATTACTGCGGCCCCTTCCTCTCTCCTTCTGTAGTGATTACTGCGGCCCCTTCCCCTCTCCTTCTGTAGTGATTACTGCGGCCCCTTCCCCCCTCCTTCTGTAGTGATTACTGCGGCCCCTTCCCCCCTCCTTCTGTAGTGATTACTGCGGCCCCTTCCTCTCTACTTCTGTAGTGATTACTGCGGCCCCTTCCTCTCTCCTTCTGTAGTGATTACTGCAGCCCCTTCCTCTCTCCTTCTGTAGTGATTACTGCGGCCCCTTCCCCTCTCCTTCTGTAGTGATTACTGCGGCCCCTTCCCCCCTCCTTCTGTAGTGATTACTGCGGCCCCCTTCCCCCCTCCTTCTGTAGTGATTACTGCGGTCCCTTCCTCTCTCCTTCTGTAGTGATTACTGCGGCCCCTTCCTCTCTCCTTCTGTAGTGATTACTGCGGCCCCTTCCCCCCTCCTTCTGTAGTGATTACTGCGGCCCCTTCCCCCCCTCCTTCTGTAGTGATTACTGCGGCCGCTTCCCCTCTCCTGTAGTGATTACTGCGGTCCCTTCCCCCTCCTTCTGTAGTGATTACTGCGGTCCCTTCCCCCTCCTTCTGTAGTGATTACTGCGGCCCCTTCCCCCCTCCTTCTGTAGTGATTACTGCGGCCGCTTCCCCTCTCCTGTAGTGATTACTGCGGTCCCTTCCCCCTCCTTCTGTAGTGATTACTGCGGCCCCTTCCCCTCTCCTTCTGTAGTGAGTACTGCGGCCCCTTCCCCCCTCCTTCTGTAGTGATTACTGCGGCCCCTTCCCCCTCCTTCTGTAGTGATTACTGCGGCCCCTTCCCCCCTCCTTCTGTAGTGATTACTGCGGCCCCTTCCCCCCTCCTTCTGTAGTGATTACTGCGGCCCCTTCCCCCCTCCTTCTGTAGTGATTACTGCGGCCCCTTCCCCCCTCCTTCTGTAGTGATTACTGCGGTCCCTTCCCCCTCCTTCTGTAGTGATTACTGCGGCCCCTTCCCCTCTCCTTCTGTAGTGATTACTGCGGCCCCTTCCCCCCTCCTTCTGTAGTGATTACTGCGGCCCCTTCCCCCCTCCTTCTGTAGTGATTACTGCGGCCCCTTCCCCTCTCCTGTAGTGATTACTGCGGTCCCTTCCCCCTCCTTCTGTAGTGATTACTGCGGCCCCTTCCCCTCTCCTTCTGTAGTGATTACTGCGGCCCCTTCCCCTCTCCTTCTGTAGTGATTACTGCGGCCCCTTCCCCCCTCCTTCTGTAGTGATTACGGCGGCCCCTTCCCCCCTCCTTCTGTAGTGATTACTGCGGCCGCTTCCCTCTCCTTCTGTAGTGATTACTGCGGCCGCTTCCCCTCTCCTTCTGTAGTGATTACTGCGGCCCCTTCCCCTCTCCTTCTGTAGTGATTACTGCTGCCCCTTCCCCCCTCCTTCTGTAGTGATTACTGTGGTCCCTTCCTCTCTCCTTCTGTAGTGATTACTGCGGCCCCTTCCCCTCTCCTTCTGTAGTGATTACTGTGGCCCCTTCCCCTCTCCTTCTGTAGTGATTACTGTGGCCCCTTCCCCTCTCCTTCTGTAGTGATTACTGCGGCCCCTTCCCCTCTCCTTCTGTAGTGATTACTGCGGCCCCTTCCCCCCTCCTTCTGTAGTGATTACTGTGGTCCCTTCCCCCCTCCTTCTGTAGTGATTACTGTGGTCCCTTCCTCTCTCCTTCTGTAGTGATTACTGCGGCCCCTTCCTCTCTCCTTCTGTAGTGATTACTGCGGCCCCTTCCCCTCTCCTTCTGTAGTGATTACTGCGGCCCCTTCCCCTCTCCTTCTGTAGTGATTACTGCGGCCCCTTCCCCCCTCCTTCTGTAGTGATTACTGCGGCCCCTTCCCCCCTCCTTCTGTAGTGATTACTGCGGCCCCTTCCCCCCTCCTTCTGTAGTGATTACTGCGGCCCCTTCCCCCCTCCTTCTGTAGTGATTACTGCGGCCCCTTCCCCTCTCCTTCTGTAGTGATTACTGCGGCCCCTTCCCCTCTCCTTCTGTAGTGATTACTGCGGCCCCTTCCCCTCTCCTTCTGTAGTGATTACTGCGGCCCCTTCCCCCCTCCTTCTGTAGTGATTACTGCGGCCCCTTCCCCCTCTCCTTCTGTAGTGATTACTGCGGCTCCTTCCCCTCTCCTTCTGTAGTGATTACTGCGGCCCCTTCCCCTCTCCTTCTGTAGTGATTACTGCGGCCCCTTCCTCTCTCCTTCTGTAGTGATTACTGCGGCCCCTTCCCCTCTCCTTCTGTAGTGATTACTGTGGCCCCTTCCCCTCTCCTTCTGTAGTGATTACTGCGCGCCCCTTCCCCCCTCCTTCTGTAGTGATTACTGCGGCCCCTTCCTCTCTCCTTCTGTAGTGATTACTGCGGCCCCTTCCTCTCTCCTTCTGTAGTGATTACTGCGGCCCCTTCCCCCCTCCTTCTGTAGTGATTACTGCGGCCCCTTCCTCTCTCCTTCTGTAGTGATTACTGCGGACCCTTCCCCCCTCCTTCTGTAGTGATTACTGCGGCCCCTTCCCCCCTCCTTCTGTAGTGATTACTGCGGCCCCTTCCCCCCTCCTTCTGTAGTGATTACTGCGGCCCCTTCCTCTCTCCTTCTGTAGTGATTACTGCGGCCCCTTCCTCTCTCCTTCTGTAGTGATTACTGCGGCCCCTTCCTCTCTCCTTCTGTAGTGATTACTGCGGCCCCTTCCCCTCTCCTTCTGTAGTGATTACTGCGGCCCCTTCCCCCCTCCTTCTGTAGTGATTACTGCGGCCCCTTCCCCCCTCCTTCTGTAGTGATTACTGCGGCCCCTTCCTCTCTACTTCTGTAGTGATTACTGCGGCCCCTTCCTCTCTCCTTCTGTAGTGATTACTGCGGCCCCTTCCTCTCTCCTTCTGTAGTGATTACTGCGGCCCCTTCCCCTCTCCTTCTGTAGTGATTACTGCGGCCCCTTCCCCCCTCCTTCTGTAGTGATTACTGCGGCCCCTTCCCCCCTCCTTCTGTAGTGATTACTGCGGTCCCTTCCTCTCTCCTTCTGTAGTGATTACTGCGGCCCCTTCCTCTCTCCTTCTGTAGTGATTACTGCGGCCCCTTCCCCCCTCCTTCTGTAGTGATTACTGCGGCCCCTTCCCCCCTCCTTCTGTAGTGATTACTGCGGCCGCTTCCCCTCTCCTGTAGTGATTACTGCGGTCCCTTCCCCCTCCTTCTGTAGTGATTACTGCGGTCCCCTTCCCCCTCCTTCTGTAGTGATTACTGCGGCCCCTTCCCCCCTCCTTCTGTAGTGATTACTGCGGCCGCTTCCCCTCTCCTGTAGTGATTACTGCGGTCCCTTCCCCCCTCCTTCTGTAGTGATTACTGCGGCCCCTTCCCCTCTCCTTCT
The DNA here is from genome assembly GCF_028390025.1 of Pseudophryne corroboree. Classification (NCBI taxonomy): domain Eukaryota; kingdom Metazoa; phylum Chordata; class Amphibia; order Anura; family Myobatrachidae; genus Pseudophryne; species Pseudophryne corroboree. The sequence goes on along the minus strand of NW_026968889.1, from coordinate 3,941 downwards.
GTAGTGAGTACTGCGGCCCCTTCCCCCCTCCTTCTGTAGTGATTACTGCGGCCCTTCCCCCTCCTTCTGTAGTGATTACTGCGGCCCCTTCCCCCCTCCTTCTGTAGTGATTACTGCGGCCCCTTCCCCCCTCCTTCTGTAGTGATTACTGCGGCCCCTTCCCCCCTCCTTCTGTAGTGATTACTGCGGCCCCTTCCCCCCTCCTTCTGTAGTGATTACTGCGGTCCCTTCCCCCTCCTTCTGTAGTGATTACTGCGGCCCCTTCCCCTCTCCTTCTGTAGTGATTACTGCGGCCCCTTCCCCCCTCCTTCTGTAGTGATTACTGCGGCCCCTTCCCCCCTCCTTCTGTAGTGATTACTGCGGCCCCTTCCCCTCTCCTGTAGTGATTACTGCGGTCCCTTCCCCCTCCTTCTGTAGTGATTACTGCGGCCCCTTCCCCTCTCCTTCTGTAGTGATTACTGCGGCCCCTTCCCCTCTCCTTCTGTAGTGATTACTGCGGCCCCTTCCCCCTCCTTCTGTAGTGATTACGGCGGCCCCTTCCCCCCTCCTTCTGTAGTGATTACTGCGGCCGCTTCCCCTCTCCTTCTGTAGTGATTACTGCGGCCGCTTCCCCTCTCCTTCTGTAGTGATTACTGCGGCCCCTTCCCCTCTCCTTCTGTAGTGATTACTGCGGCCCCTTCCCCCCTCCTTCTGTAGTGATTACTGTGGTCCCTTCCTCTCTCCTTCTGTAGTGATTACTGCGGCCCCTTCCCCTCTCCTTCTGTAGTGATTACTGTGGCCCCTTCCCCTCTCCTTCTGTAGTGATTACTGTGGCCCCTTCCCCTCTCCTTCTGTAGTGATTACTGCGGCCCCTTCCCCTCTCCTTCTGTAGTGATTACTGCGGCCCCTTCCCCCCTCCTTCTGTAGTGATTACTGTGGTCCCTTCCCCCCTCCTTCTGTAGTGATTACTGTGGTCCCCTTCCTCTCTCCTTCTGTAGTGATTACTGCGGCCCCTTCCCCCTCCTTCTGTAGTGATTACTGCGGCCCCTTCCCCTCTCCTTCTGTAGTGATTACTGCGGCCCCTTCCCCTCTCCTTCTGTAGTGATTACTGCGGCCCCTTCCCCCCTCCTTCTGTAGTGATTACTGCGGCCCCTTCCCCCCTCCTTCTGTAGTGATTACTGCGGCCCCTTCCCCCTCCTTCTGTAGTGATTACTGCGGCCCCTTCCCCCCCTCCTTCTGTAGTGATTACTGCGGCCCCTTCCCCTCTCCTTCTGTAGTGATTACTGCGGCCCCTTCCCCTCTCCTTCTGTAGTGATTACTGCGGCCCCTTCCCCTCTCCTTCTGTAGTGATTACTGCGGCCCCTTCCCCCCTCCTTCTGTAGTGATTACTGCGGCCCCTTCCCCTCTCCTTCTGTAGTGATTACTGCGGCCCCTTCCCCCTCTCCTTCTGTAGTGATTACTGCGGCCCCTTCCCCTCCTCCTTCTGTAGTGATTACTGCGGCCCCTTCCCCCTCTCCTTCTGTAGTGATTACTGCGGCCCCTTCCCCTCTCCTTCTGTAGTGATTACTGCGGCCCCTTCCTCTCTCCTTCTGTAGTGATTACTGCGGCCCCTTCCCTCTCCTTCTGTAGTGATTACTGCGGCCCCTTCCCCTCTCCTTCTGTAGTGATTACTGCGGCCCCTTCCCCCTCTCCTTCTGTAGTGATTACTGCGGCCCCTTCCCCTCTCCTTCTGTAGTGATTACTGCGGCCCCTTCCCCTCTCCTTCTGTAGTGATTACTGCGGCCCCTTCCCCTCTCCTTCTGTAGTGATTACTGCGGCCCCTTCCCTCTCCTTCTGTAGTGATTACTGCGGCCCCTTCCCTCTCCTTCTGTAGTGATTACTGCGGCCCCTTCCCCTCTCCTTCTGTAGTGATTACTGCGGACCCTTCCCCTCTCCTTCTGTAGTGATTACTGCGGCCCCTTCCCCCCTCCTTCTGTAGTGATTACTGCGGCCCCTTCCCCTCTCCTTCTGTAGTGATTACTGCGGCCCCTTCCCCTCTCCTTCTGTAGTGATTACTGCGGCCCCTTCCCCCCTCCTTCTGTAGTGATTACTGCGGCCCCTTCCCCCCTCCTTCTGTAGTGATTACTGCGGCCCCTTCCCCCTCCTTCTGTAGTGATTACTGCGGCCCCTTCCCCCCTCCTTCTGTAGTGATTACTGCGGCCCCCTTCCCCCCTCCTTCTGTAGTGATTACTGCGGCCCCTTCCCCCTCCTTCTGTAGTGATTACTGCGGCCCCTTCCCCTCTCCTTCTGTAGTGATTACTGCGGCCCCTTCCCCTCTCCTTCTGTAGTGATTACTGCGGCCCCTTCCCCCTCTCCTTCTGTAGTGATTACTGCGGCCCCTTCCCCTCTCCTTCTGTAGTGATTACTGCGGCCCCCTTCCCCTCCTCCTTCTGTAGTGATTACTGCGGCCCCTTCCCCCCTCCTTCTGTAGTGATTACTGCGGCCCCTTCCCCTCTCCTTCTGTAGTGATTACTGCGGCCCCTTCCCCCTCTCCTTCTGTAGTGATTACTGCGGCCCCTTCCCCTCTCCTTCTGTAGTGATTACTGCGGCCCCTTCCCCTCTCCTTCTGTAGTGATTACTGCGGCCCCTTCCCCTCTCCTTCTGTAGTGATTACTGCGGCCCCTTCCCCTCTCCTTCTGTAGTGATTACTGCGGCCCCTTCCCCTCTCCTTCTGTAGTGATTACTGCGGCCCCTTCCTCTCTCCTTCTGTAGTGATTACTGCGGCCCCTTCCCTCTCCTTCTGTAGTGATTACTGCGGCCCCTTCCCCTCTCCTTCTGTAGTGATTACTGCGGCCCCTTCCCCTCTCCTTCTGTAGTGATTACTGCGGCCCCTTCCCCTCTCCTTCTGTAGTGATTACTGCGGCCCCTTCCCCTCTCCTTCTGTAGTGATTACTGCGGCCCCTTCCCTCTCTCCTTCTGTAGTGATTACTGCGGCCCCTTCCTCTCTCCTTCTGTAGTGATTACTGCGGCCCCTTCCTCTCTCCTTCTGTAGTGATTACTGCGGCCCCTTCCCTCTCCTTCTGTAGTGATTACTGCGGCCCCTTCCTCTCTCCTTCTGTAGTGATTACTGCGGCCCCTTCCCTCTCTCCTTCTGTAGTGATTACTGCGGCCCCTTCCTCTCTCCTTCTGTAGTGATTACTGCGGCCCCTTCCTCTCTCCTTCTGTAGTGATTACTGCGGCCCCTTCCCCTCTCTCCTTCTGTAGTGATTACTGCGGCCCCTTCCTCTCTCCTTCTGTAGTGATTACTGCGGCCCCTTCCCCTCTCCTTCTGTAGTGATTACTGCGGCCCCTTCCCCTCCTCCTTCTGTAGTGATTACTGCGGCCCCTTCCTCTCTCCTTCTGTAGTGATTACTGCGGCCCCTTCCCCCTCCTTCTGTAGTGATTACTGCGGCCCCTTCCCCTCTCCTTCTGTAGTGATTACTGCGGCCCCTTCCCCTCTCCTTCTGTAGTGATTACTGCGGCCCCTTCCCCTCTCCTTCTGTAGTGATTACTGCGGCCCCTTCCCCTCTCCTTCTGTAGTGATTACTGCGGCCCCTTCCCCTCTCCTTCTGTAGTGATTACTGCGGCCCCTTCCCCTCCTCCTTCTGTAGTGATTACTGCGGACCCTTCCCCCTCCTTCTGTAGTGATTACTGCGGCCCCTTCCCCTCTCCTTCTGTAGTGATTACTGCGGACCCTTCCCCCTCCTTCTGTAGTGATTACTGCGGCCCCTTCCCCCTCCTTCTGTAGTGATTACTGCGGCCCCTTCCCCCCTCCTTCTGTAGTGATTACTGCGGCCCCTTCCCCCTCTCCTTCTGTAGTGATTACTGCGGCCCCTTCCCCCCTCCTTCTGTAGTGATTACTGCGGCCCCTTTCCCCCCTCCTTCTGTAGTGATTACTGCGGCCCCTTCCCCCCTTCTCCTTCTGTAGTGATTACTGCGGCCCC